>NC_080203.1:69665520-69968550 GCF_030028045.1 Hippopotamus amphibius kiboko | reverse complement strand
TAATCAAATAAAAACTCAATGAATACTTTAAATAGTAGATAACTAACTGGTTGTTCCCTGGAAGACCCTCTCAAAAGGCTTTTTTTATATTTGATCTCTCTGTAACTCATCCAGTGACCCAGCACTAAAAGCCTTTCTGTAGGGTCATTTACTGAACATTTTAATATCACAGCTGCCTGAAGTGTTGGAGAAAGGCAAACAATAGACACATCAAAAATATTAAAAGGAAAAGCTCAGGTTGAGATGTCTGTGAGACTTTGAAAAACTCCAAAATAGTCTTGAGGGTCTACAAGTTCATATCCATGTGTAAGGTTGTGTGCATGCTCCAGAAATATCTGAGAAAGCTCTAAGCTCTCAATTCTGGCTTATCTTGAAGCTCTATACAAGCAGGAAATAAATTTTAAGGCAGAAATGTGAACTGTCCAGCAGAAGGTTGAATACATGTCCTAACAAGCACATAGATCCCATTAGCAAAGACTGGAGGACTTATTCATTCTAGACATTGAGGGAAATATTTTATCAATCATTAGTTGACCACTAAGCAAAGGGAACAGAGACTTTAGTTGCCAAACATGACAAAGAAAACATACTTTACATACTTAGTTCAGAAAAGTTATTAAACAAACAAAAATTACAACAAAAGAGCAGCAATGACAATCCTGGAGGAAGAGGAAGAATCTGATTTTCAGAATTACCACATATATTAATTGACATCTCTGTTTAAAAATAATATGAGATATACAGAGAAATAAGATAGCATGACCTATACATAGGGAAAAGCAATCACAAAAACCTATCCTTGATGAAGCCCAAATGTTGGCTATACTAGGAAAAAGACTTTATTTTTTATTTTTATTTTTTCACATTTTAAGGCTCTTTATTGGAATATAATTTCTTTACACTGTTGTGCCAGTTTTTGCTATCCAACAAAGTGAATCATCTGTATTTATACAATCAATTATTTTAAATATTTTCAAAGGGGTAAAGGAAACTATGTCTGAAGAACTGCAGGAAATTATAAGAACAATGTCCCACCAAATAGAGAGTGTCGATAAAGGAATATAAATTAATAAAGAAACCAAACATAGTTTCTGCAGTTTAAGATACAATAACTGAAATGAAAAAATCATGAGGGAGTTCATCGACAAATTTGAGCAGGTAGAAGAGTCACCAAAGTTGATAATTGGACAATTGAGACTATCCAGTCTGAGGAATAAAAAGAAAAAAGAAGAAAAATGACAGAGGAGCAGAGATCTGTGGGATACCATCAAGAGTATGGAAGTCCCAAAAGAAGAAGATAGAAAATGGTTTAAAAAATTGAAGAAATAATGGCCAAAACCTTACAAAAATTTGATGAAGCACGTGAATCTACCTATATAAGAATCTCAACGACCTCCAACTAGCATAAACTTAAAGAAATTTTGTTACATGCATTATCTCATTCAGTCTTCTTAAACCTGTGGCTTATGAGGCAAAGACACTATTACACCCATTAGATAGAAGAAGTTGAGGTTCAAATTATGAGGTATTACTAAATTCAACCTAGTGAAGGAACTAGGAATAGAACCTAGGTTTTGTGACTCCTAATCCAGTGTGCCTTCCAAAACAACATACTACCAAATCTATTTGAGCAATCTACTGCCTCATGCCACAAGTTTAATGGTGATGTGGTTTAGATTTGAGCTTTATAAGGCAATCTCTGGGACAAAATTGTCAAGCTAAAGTTTGATATCTTATATTTTCTTTCTTCCTTCTATGCCTATACCATATCTAGATCATCAATTTAAAAAAAAAAGGTGTTAGAATTTCTAATGCTTTCAAATTTCTATTATTTTTTCAATATTGGATCAACCCAAAATATTAACATATTCTTTCAGCCAAAGGTTCAATGGTGACATGGTCAAGAAAATAATCAAAGCTGCTTGTAGAATAACAGCATAATAATGATAAAAATTGTTTCTCAGTGATGATGAAGAAATAAATAGCATTCAATCTTTATAATATCAATTTTTCTTCATAAAACAGGAACAAAGCAGTATCTTATGAAGTTCATTTGAAGCCCATTGAAACAAACAAAGAAGTAATTCTGAAATTTTTCACTCGTGGATATGGAGAAAGGTTTCCTGATATTTTACTGTCAGAATTTATGTTGTTACTATTTTTTGTACTGTAACTACAGCATTAGAAGTAAAGACATTTGGTTTTAATGTACTCAACTTCCTTTTAATACCAGATTTCACCACCAAATATTTAAAATTTAATATTTTTCTATCTGTAACTGCATTAGGATAGGATATCCAAACCTTGATTGGAAATCAAAACAAAGAATATGGCTTGTATGACCATATCATGGTCTAAATTTTATGATTATGATACTCAACTAGTAAGAAGAAAAATAACTGCCCTTAGTCCCTATGTTGCTGGTCCCATAAAATAGAATTTCTGTCTTTTTAAGAGAACACAAATGTTGGGGAAAATTAAAATAGGATGATTAGAATCAAAGTGATAGAAACTGGTTAAAGAAATATTACCCAAAATAGAGCCCCTAGCTTTGGAAACAAATAAGAGATTTTAAGTGGAAGAGTCAAAACTTCAAATATAAAGTAGATAAATTTGGATTAAAAATCAGTTCTCAGGAGATTATCTTCTCCACATCTGCTGATAGGAAAAGTATGTTTCTCCCAGTGAGGAGAAACATGTTCTATGTTCTTTCAAAGCTGGGAAATGAATGCAGAATCAAAGAAACATAAATTTTCAACCTGGAAGGGATGCTGGAGATTATTTTACTTAACTTTCTTATTTTACAAAACAAGAGAAAGCAGCTGCCATAGTGTGAATATTTGTGTCTCCCCCAAAATTCATATGTTGAAACCTCATCCCCAGTGTGATGGTACTTGGATATGGAGCCTTTGGGAGGGGATTAGTTCATAAGTATTGAGCCCTCATGAATGAGTTAAGTGCCTTTATAAAAGAAATCCCACTGAGCTCCCTTGTCCCTTCCACCATGTGAGGACACAGTGAAAAGACAGCTGTCTATGAACCAGTAAGTGGGCTCTCACCAGACATAGGATCTGCTGGCACCATGATTTTGAACTTCTCAGCCTCTAGGATTGTGTGAAATAAATGTTTGTTTCTTAAATTCCACTCAGTCTATGGTGTTTTTGTTATAACTACCCAAGCTAAGACAGAAATTCATGTTAAAAAAACGGAGCTGCTGCTTTAACAACTATCTAAAAATGTGGAAGTAAGTTTGGAACTGGGCAATTCTGGTGAGAGCTCAGAAAGAAAAGAGGAGAACTATAGAAAATGGCTCAGTCTTCTTAGAGAATACCTAAGTAATTCTGAACAGAATGTTGGTGGAAATATGGATGGTAAAGGCCATTCTGATGAGACAGAAATGAAGAATATGTTATTGGACACTGAAGGAATGGTAATCCTGTCATAAAGTGGCAAAGAATGTGGTTAAATAGTGTTCACGTTATAGTGTTTTGTGGAAGGTAGAACTTTTGAGTGATGAAATTGGATATTTAGCTGAATCTATTTCTAATTAAAGTTCTGAAGATATAGTTTGACTCTTCCTGATTGTTTGAAAGCAAGCAGAGAGAAATGACTTCAAGAGTTAATTGCTAAGCAATAAGGAAGCAGAACTCAAAGATTTGGAAATTTCTAAGGCTATCCATATTGCAAAAAATGAGAAAGCCAGTTCAGTAGAGAACACAAAGGGTGTGGCCAAAAAACTGTTTGATAAGGAGATTAGTATGGATCAACTTTCTTATTGTTTAAGACAATGGAAGAATGACCCTGAAGTTGGTTCAAAGATCATCAGAGCTGCCAACCCCATCACAGAGCCAGAGTTCAAGGGCCTGGACAGTAGAATGGCTTCAAAGGAGAGGCCACTGGCACATGTGAAACTTAGGCACACACTGCCTAGTGCTATCTTATATTGCAGGCTCCTGTCCTGATACTCTGGCATCACATTCCTTATACACCCTAGGTGCAGCTTGAGTGAACCCTGGTACAGTACAAGCCTTTGTGGCCACCCCTCTGGAGGGCACAGGCAGCAAAGTGTACCCAAAGTGCATAGGTCTGGGGGCATGACTGCCTTCACCTAGATTTTGAAGGACCAGACTACCAAGCAGAACCATGGGCTTAGGATCCCAACCTGGGCATAAGATCCAGGCAGAGAACTCCTGCAGATGTGAGATGTAAGCAGAAAGTCGCTGCAGGAATTTTCCACTGAGCCTTGGGGATGATGTTGCCAACCCAATATTCCTGGAAGGCAGAGTATTAAGCCAAAAAGGATTATTATTTAAAATCTAATGTTGTTTGTCCCATTGGGTTTGGACTTACCTCAGATCTGTAACTTCTTAGCCTTTCCTATTTACCTCTTTTGGAATGCTAATGTCTTTCTTATGCTTGTCCCACCATTGTATTTTGAATGCACATACTTATATAGTTTCACAGGTTCACAGCTGGAGAGAAATTTTGCTCAGGTGAATTGTACCTTGAGTCTTACCCATACCTAATTTAGATATTTAAATGTGACTTTGGAATTTAGACTTTTGAGTTGATGCTAAAACATGTTCAGACTTTTGAGGCTGTTGGAATGGAATTAATTAATTTTGCATGAAAAAAGAATATCAGTTTGGGGAGATCTAGGATTGAATACCATAGACAATATTTGTTTCTTCCCTCCAAAATTTATATTTTGAAATATTATCCCCAAATTGAAGGTATTTGGAGATGGGGCCTGTAGGAGATGATTATACCATGAAGGCAGAGCTCTCATGAATGGGATTAGTGCCCTTATAAAAGAGACACCATTAAACTCCCTCATTCCTCCCACTATGCAAGGACACAAGATAAGACAGTTGTCTATGAACCATGAAGCTGACTCTCACCAGACACTGAATTGCCAGTACCATGATCTTAGTCTTCCCAATGTCCAGAACTGTGACAAGTAAATGTTTATTGTTTAAGCTACCCAGTCAATCTATGATATTTAGAGAGGTAAAGTGCTTTTCTCATGTATAAAATAACAGTGATAGAATTGAGAATTAAACCCAGTGTCTTAACTGCATGTTAATTTTCCAAAAGTCAAATCTGAAGCAATGGAGTAAGTAGCAGAGATTTTTTACCACAGACCTGTGAATTTAATATTTGATTCTGACAAATGCTCTTCAGTTAGTGATTTACATAGATATTATAGGTTAATATTAGTTGATTATAAAAGCTTTGGGGGCAAACATGATAACAATTTAGGGTGGGTTATTCAAACTATATTAGCTTCTAAGTTCATTTTCATGAAAAATAATGTTCAAAAATATTTGGATTTTCAGAAGGTCTTCACTAGAATTTGATTGAAAATACAAATTGGTAGCACATTCCTAACCAGAAATAAATGGGTTGTGATCCATTACAATATTTTTATGTCTGTATGGTCTTCAAGAGACCCTCATTAAAATTTTAGTACCCCGGTAGTGTTAACACTCAAAGTCATTAACAACTATTAACATTTTATTTGAAATTATGTTATCTTTTTATTTTTCTAATACAATAGTTGAAATCAAAGCCTATAGGTACGGAAGCTAAGTACAACATTTGAGTCACTGTGGAAACTAGGAGAAAATATAGTGGTGCTGAAATTTCTCATTTTGCTTTAAGCTCCTTAGGGAAGACACTTATCTTTGATTTTAAGACAAAAAATTAGATCAAGAAAAGATACCAGACCAAGAAAAGGCTCATGGGCAATTGATAAGCCACTGTAAGTAAAAGCACACACCTCATCTTTCCCTTTTTCTAAAGAGATGATACAGGTATATCTGCCTCCACTTATTTCAAAAATAATAATAGTGTGCCTACCATGTGCTTTTTGCTTTTTAGTGATGAGCATAAAATAATTAATATAGCAGACTGACCTCATGGACATTGCACTGCAGTTAAGAAAATATAGACAATTAAATAGATAGTTCTATGCAAATAAATTAGATGGTGTGATAGGGAGTAACTGGGTAGCTATTTTAAATGGCATTCTCAGGGAAAGATTCTCTGAGGAAGTGACATTTTACCTAAGATCAGAATGACAAAATGTATATAACCATAACAATAACAGAAAATAACATTTCAGGCAAAAGGAGTGCTAATACAAAGACCCAGAAATTGAAGCAATTTTGGCATATTCAAGTAAAAGCCAGTGTGTCTTGAGATTAGTGACAGAAGTCTCTCCAAAAGGAACAAGCAGGGACAAGCTGTTAAGTGAGTCTGTACATAGCCACCCATCACTGCTGTCATGTCAATTCATTCTATTAAGCAAGAACTGAGATGACTTGGGAGAAAATTGGCAAACTTTTGCAGAATGGGTTATTCTATCCATCTATTATTGTGACACATGCATGACAGAGGTTGGAAGAAAAACATTATAAATTTCAGAACCTCCAAACTCAGTGAAAAGGCCTGTGGAAACAGCCCCTTGAAATTGAAAAGGTAATTTGCCCTGAAATACTTACATCTTGGAAAAACATAATATCATTTTAATCTGGATACAACATATATGAATTTCAAATTAATCCTAATTAAAATATTTGCAGGATTTTTCATGTACCTTGAACACTGATTCTAAAATTTAAAAGAAAGAGTCATTATTTAAAAATAATCTAGATAATTTTGACAAGCAGGAATAAAGGGAAGATTTGCCCAACCAGACAGCAATATATTGTGTGAAGATATAGGAAGTAAAGCAGAGTACTAGATCACACAGTTTGTTGTGCAAATGAACAAGTACATTAATTGAGCAGAACAGATAATCCAGAAATAGACTTATGTATATGAATATTTAGTATCTGCTAAAGATGACATTTCACATAATTGGGAAAAAATGGACTATATATTTAATGAAATTAGGATAATTGGCTATGCATTCAGAGAGCAGTAAAATGAATTACTACTTCACACCAGAACTGATATCTTGTTGGCGTGAACCGGTTGTTAACACTCTGTATCTATTCTGATGGGTCAATACTTTCAACTACAAATTGGCACTTGCCAACTACTTCTACAAGGATTAAAACATGTGCTGCTGCAGCTGCTGGTTTTGAGTTCAGGGTGGAGAGCAGAAATGAGGTACTCTGTGCTCTGGGAAAAATTGGCAGAACAGGTCTTCAGATAGTTAGGTATTTTCAGGAGCCAATCTTATGAGCCCAATTCTTTTATCTCCTCATATGTAGAAAAGTAGTAAAATCCTTGGTGGTGATGACTGCTCCTTGTGACTAGCAGAAACCCACAAAAAATATGTGCTTGATTGCATGTACTCCCCATTCACCAAAATCACATATATACTGATCTTCCATCCTGCCTCTTTGGAGCAGTTTCTCAGAGCTATCGGAAATGCTGTCTCCTGGCCTATAGTCCTCATTTTGCCCCAAATAAAACTTGCCTCCCAACTTTTACGTTGCACATTTTTTTAAGTTGACAATACCTATGCCATAATAATAGTTCATTATCAATTTTCAAATTAAAAAAATAAAACAACAACAAAAAATCAGACTCCATTCAAGCTTTGCCCATGTGTTGCTTCCAGTTTGTTTCTTTAGATTCTTTCAAACTGGAAGAATTGCTCAGTATTTCCTTGACTTTTATGATCTTGATGCTTTTAAAGAATAAAGGCCAGTTATTTTGTAGAATGTCCCTCAATTTGACTTTGTCTGACATTCATACATGATTAAATTCAGTTTATGCATCTTTTTTAGGACTATCACGAAAAGCATGTTGTATTCATCTCATCTCATCCGATCAGGAGTATATGATTTCAATTTGTCCCATGACTGATAATGTTCAATATTCATTTTGTGCTCAAATTATTTCAAATATGGCTAGTGGGTGCTCAAGCCTGGCTTCATTGTTCCTTTGTTAAGTCCACATCCTTTGAGCACTTTCTTGCTTTTTGTCACTATAAGATTCTCCAGGCTAGGCTTATTTTGTATTTCCCTGCCCCCACCTCAGAATCAACCATTTCTCCAAGGAACTCAGGTAACTTTTATTGGAGAATGATATTTAGAAACTGAAATTTGAGTATGAAGTATGCTTATTGCTTTTGTAGGTCACAACATTTAGGCCCTCTGATGGGACAGATCTAGGTAACATATGTATTTATATGTCTAAACATTTACATCTATCATCTGTCTATCTATCATCTATCATCTATCTATCTATCTATCTATCATCTATCTATCTATCATCTATCTATATCTATCATTCATCTTGAAGAATATGAGCTTACATAGATACCTCCAAATCCAATTCAACAATGCAGAGTTATTGTAGTTTTATCTCTTTCCATATATGTAATTCCTTTCTCTAAGAGCAAGAAACCTACTTTCACTATACTTAAAACATTCATAAATTTAATCAGTCTCTTTGTATATAACCATTCTGCCTTTGCTGTCAGTGCCTTCTCTATGCTCCACCTAAAACCTTTAGGATTAGATTGTTCAGAAAAAGAAAGGAAAGAGAAAAGGAAGATGAAGAAGAAATTATTAAATATTTTTAATATAACTTCTGAATAACACTATCCACAAAAACAATTTAAATTATCATTAGTAAATATTAAGAATATAGTATAAAACACCATAATATAAATTATAAAATTTTAAAGTACTTTTTAAAATATCGGAGATAAGTTTTGGCCTTGAAATAGGGAAGGCCATATAAAATAGATACAAAAAGTAAAACAAAGAAAAAGACAAAAATTAAAAGATCGATAAATTTGAGAATTTCAACATTAAAAACATATATGTGATAAAGGATTCCGTAATAGAAGGCTGGGAGGGGAAAAAACACAAAAGAGTATATAGTGAATATTTATTACATTTTTGGCTGTCATCTTCAAGCATAAATTAAAATGATTTCCTTTTTTTTATAAAGGGTAAATATACCATTCCCCCCCTTCCCATTTTCTTAGGGAATCTCATTGAAAACATGATAAGCTCTATGCAAGTTCCAGACTTTTCATCTTGAAATGCATGTTCACAGACTTTCTGACCTTTGGAACTGTAAACATATACTTCTGAAATTAATGCAAAATTTTCTTACAAATTACAAGGGAAACAATTCACAAGATGTATCTATTTGTTTCTCAAGAAGGTAAGAGATGTTTAAAGTATTCTTCTTTTTACTTTACTGTATATATTTGTATTAAATGTCATCTATATTTTGGAGTCATGTTCATGCTAACTTCCATTCATGTAAAAATGTTATTGCTTATTCAATAATAAATTCCATCTCCTCCCCCCCCATGTTAGTACAGAACATTATTTTTGTTGGTAAGATATTTTACTTTCTCGAACATCTCCTTCCAACCTTACCTTCTTGATAGGATTCTCATTTCCAGTTGGAGACATTCAGCAATATATATAATCTTTATGAGCTGCCTGAAACTGCAGTAGTTCTGCCTGAAACTGTAGAAGCTGAAAGACAAGAGTCTCCCTCTTTGTGACCCAGCACAGCACAAAGTAAAGTGGGCATGTTAAATTTGTTTGGCCATTGTATATACTTTGTAAGGAATTTGAACCTGCTGTGAATAATGTAAGGATATGGAAATATCTGGAGTTCATAATTATTACAGCTGCAATAATATAAGCTAAGTATCAGTCTGTCCTGCTCCTGGAATTTTGCTCTGGTTACTGCTGGCAGGGCCTCCAGTGCTCCTTTGGTTTTGGTCTACTTTAGAGGCCTGGATTCCCGGTAGATTATTGTCTATGATATCCTTCCAGTAAGTTACCATTTTGCTTAATTATATCTCAGTTTAGTTTTCATGTTTGATAAGAAAAACACAGATTGATAAAGATTATTATACAGAATATGCAAAGAATATCTAGAGAACAGCAGGAAAAATAATTAAATCTCCTTCTTCTAAATTAGCAAAGGTAATGGAAAAGTCTTTCAAAGGATGGAAAATATGAATAGTATTAAATAAACAAAAAAGATGTTTAAACTCACTAGTTATTAAAAAAATGCAATACTTATATTATGTAATTTTCACCCATATGATTGGTAATAATTGAAGTGCTAATATTAGTGAGAGTGTAGGTTTATAAAAACTCCATACACTGCTTGATGCCAGTGAAAAAATTGGTAAAATCACTTGGGAGGGCAATTAGACATTGTTTATTAAAAATTGTAGATGCCAGAAGCATTCTCTTTCTACATTTCAATATCTACCCTAGAGAAACCTATGTGCCTAAGGAGGCATATGTATAGCTATATTTGTAATGATGAAAATCTGAGAACAAGTTAAATGCCCATTAGTGGAGCATGGCTAACTATGGTACACATAATATGTAATCTGTGAACCTTAAAGTAATGATGGCGATCTATACTTACTTGCATGTATATATCTGCATATAATATTATTAGATGATGAAAGCAAGTTCCAGAATGATGCATATGATATCATATTTGTATATAAACAGATATATACATGCTACTTGCCCCCCAAATGAGAAATTATTAGTATCTCTGTCATTTGCATTTAAAGCTTTTACTTCTCCTTTTAAGAATATTTGTGTATATATTTTGAAAACCATACAATTTTTTGAAGGAAGTATTGGTCAGAAATCTCCAGAGAAATAGAAACAATAGATAGACAGATAGATAGATATAGAAAGAGAGAGGAAGAGAGGAAGAGAGATTTTTAGGAATTGGTTCACACAATTGTGGATGAGGCTGGCAAGTTCAAAATTTGTAGGGTAGGCAGACAATCTGGAAACTCAGGTAGAATTTCTATGTTACAGTCTTGAGGCAGAATTCCTTCTTCTCTGGGAAGCTTCAACTTTTGCTCTTAAGGCCTTCAACTGATCAGATGAAGCCCACTCACATTATTGAAGGTGATTTTTAATTAAAATCAACTGATTATGGATGTTAATCAGACTTACAAAATACGTTCACAGAAATATCTAGAGTGGTGTTGGAACAAACAACTGGGCACCATAACCTAGCCAGATTGACACATAAAATTAACCATCACAAAAGACTATGCATGAAACTGATTACAATGGTTACCTCTCAGAAGGAGAAACACATGTGTTTGATCAAAGGTAAATTTATTTCAAGAAGAACATGTTTATCTTATTACATACTATACAAAAATTCTATTAAAAAACACAAATACTTAAAAATAGTAAAGCATTCCCCAATGGTAAGCATAGCAGTGGAGTTAAAACAAGGGCTGCTCACACTATTTACAATAGCCAAGACATGGAAACAACATAAATATCCATCAACAGATGAATGGATAAAGAAGATATATATATAGAATATTACTCATCCATCAAAAAGAATGAAATAATGCCACTGGCAGCAACAGGGATGGACCCAGAGATCATCATACTAAGCGAAGTAAGAAAAAGAAATAAAAATTCCATATGATATCACATATGTGGAATCTAAGATATGATACAAATCAACATATCTACAAAACAAAAACAGACTCACAGACATAGAAAATAGATTTGTGCTTGCCAAGGGGGAGCAGGGATAGGGGAGAGAAGGGATGGGAGTTTGGGATTAGCAGATGCAAACTATTATATATAGGATAGATAAACAACAAGGTCCTACTGTATAGCACAGGGAACTATGTTTAATATCCTGTGACAAACCATAATGGAAAAGAATATGAACAAGGTACACAAACACACACACACACACACACAACAGCGTCATTTTGTTGTACAGAAAAAATTAACACAACATTGTAAATCAACTATACTCCAAAAAAATTTAAAACAAAACAAATAACAAGGGTTGCCCAAATGCTTGCATGGAAGAGTTAGCCCAAAAGTGCCCAATGTTCAACGTGGGTTACAGACATAGAAAGTTGCTAACACTACTAGTAGATCAGTATTAGAAAGCAGCACTTTTTACAATTTATCCAGTTGATGGGAGGTATGAATTACCTACCACCTACCACCAGGTAAAAAAAAATATTTGAGACGTGATTTATTTCATGGTTTTGAAATCCATTTATATTATGGTTCTTTTTTGTTGTTTTTAAGATTTACATGAAATTTATTTCTCATACAAATACATTTTGGCAATATCACATAGAAAATATTTTTTCTCCAATGGACATTTTATAGTAATGCTTGATTCCTAGGCCAATTTATTAAATTTTCCCATTTTATTTGGGTTATATCAAATTACTTGAAGAATGAAAAAGTGTAAAAATAGTGTCTGGAAAAACAGGTTAGAAATTCTGTAAGGTAAAACTGAAAGAAATAAGTACACACCACGACAAAAATATAAACATGAGATAGAATTTAAATGGAAAGATTTAAAGAAAATAAAAATATAACTTGGTAAGTCATTGGGAAGGGTCTTTAATGTGTTGAAAAGCTGATATAGTAAACATTTGACTTTTTTTCTTTCCAAATAATTTTCAATAATTCAAATACTCTTCACTCCATTTTCCCCCTTTGTGTGCCTCCTGAAGGTATAGAACAGGCTAATGTAGCTGGGCCACAGAGTGAGGGGGAGAAGTTTGGAATTTGGCCTAGAATGTAAGTCAATAGCTAGATCATTCAGGGCCTTGTTGGTCAACACAGAAAGATGCCATTTAAAGATGTCTGAGGTTTAAAAAAATTACTCTGACCATAGTGTGGAAGATAGTTAGTATGGATGAGGTGAAGACCCATTAAGAGGGTCAATTAGGATGGTTTACAACCAGAGATAAAATTATGGTATTTTTTTTTTTGAAGTTTCACAATGTGTTCAAGAGAAATCTTGTGGTTCTATTTCCCAAGGCACTATGAATAAAACCCTTAAGCACAAATGATAAAGGGTCACTAATTCTCAATTTTCTTTTATCAAAAACCCTATCATTTTCAATCTAACGTCAACTTCATTTTTTTGCAACTAATTTCTTTTTCAATTATTTCATTTAATCTTTCTCTCTGCCTTCCTAACTCATCTACATTTATTTGCCTGCCAAAGTCACTCTCACCACTAAATCCTCCCCTGATTTTTTCTCCTAATATTACACAGTAGGCCAAGCATAAACTGACAAATCAATGAATCCAATTTACAGGACCAAAACTCAGGAAAAAAGCACATCTTTTAAAATATACATCATTTTATATTTAAAAAAATATTCCTTTCTTACACCCAGCTTGTTATAATAACCCCTTCCATTCCATTATAATAATTTTACAAAAATGCCATGAATAAAAGAATTGCAAATAAAAAAAACCTGACAAATTTAAAATAGAGAAAGTTCGATTTGTGGCTCTTTTGGCTCATTGTTACATGAGCTATATCTTTACAGTAAAGTAGATAAAATGGAAAGTAGAGGAAAGGTGATGTAACTTTTCGCTTCTTTGTAAGAAAACAAATCTCCTTTAAAAGTGCATTTTTTCAAACCTTCTGATGAACAGATTCAATTTCCCATATGTCTTACAGAAGTTGAAATGCAATGATTTTTTTCTTGTCAGTCGAGTGATAATTTAACAGTTCGAATTTGAAATGCTTAATTTTTATAAGAACTTTTCTTGAAATGCAGTTGACATACAATAAGCTGCATATACTTAAAGTGCACAATTTGATATTATTTTTCTTATTCGTAATGTATATATGGCAATGCCAATCTCCCAATTAATTCCCCCTGAAACCTCCCCGCTTTCCACACTTGGTGTCCATATGTTTGTTCTCTACTTCTGTGTCTCTATTTCTGCTTTGCAAATCAGTTGATTTGTAACATTTTTCTATATTCTGCATATATGTGTTAATATATGATATTTGTTTTTCTCTTTCTGACTCACTTCACTCTGCATGACAGTCTCTAGGTCCATCCAATTTAGTTCCCTTTTAAAGCTAAGTAATATTCCATTGGGTATATGTACCACATCTTTTTTATCCATTCATCTGTCGATGGACATTTAGGTTGGTTCCATGTCCTGGCTATTGTAAACAGTGCTGCAATGAACATTGGAGTGCATGTGTCTTTTTGAATTATGGTGTTCTCTGGGTATATGCACAATAGTGGGATTGCTGGGTCATATGGTAACTCTATTTTTAGTTTTGCAAGGAACCTCCATACTATTCTCCATAGTGCCTGTATCCATATACATTCCCACCAACAGTGAGCAAGAGAGTTCCCTTTTCCCCACACCCTCTCCAGCATTTACTGTTTGTAGATTTTCTCATGATGCCCATTCCAATCGGTGTGAGGGGATACCTCATTGTAGTTTTGATTTGCATTTCTCTAATAAGTAGTGATGTTGAGGAGCTTTTCATGTGCCTCTTGGCCATCTGTATGTCTTCTTTGGAGAAATGCCTATTTAGGTCTTCAGCCCATTTTTTGATTGGGTTGTTTGTTCTTTTGATATTGAGCTGCATGAACTTTTTATATATTTTGGAGATTAATCCTTTGTCTGTTGATTCATTTGCAATTATTTTCTCCCATTCTTAGGGTTGTCTTTTCATCTTACTTATACTTTACTTTGCTGTGCAGAAGCTTTGAAGTTTCATTAGGTCCCACTTATTTATTTTTGTTTTTATTTCCATTACTCTAGGTGGTGGATCAAGAAAGATCTCGCTGTAATTTATGTCAAAGAGAATTCTTCCTATGTTTTCTTCTAGGAGTTTTATACTGTCTGGACTTACATTTAGGTCTTTAATCCATTTGGAGTTTATTTTTGTGTATGGGGTTAGGAAGTGTTCTAATTTCATTCTTTTACATGTTGCTGTCCAGTTTTCCCAGCACCACTTATTGAAGAGGCTGTCTTTTTTCCATTGTATACTCGTGCCTCCTTTGTCAAAGATAAGGTGCCCATATGTGCTTGGGTTTACCTCTGAGTTCTCTATTCTGTTCCATCGATCTTCCTTTGTATTTTCATTCCAGTACCATACTGTCTTGATCACTGTGGCCTTGTAGTATAGTTTGGAGTTAGGAAGCCTCATTCCACCAACTCCCTCTTTCCTTCTAAAGATTGCTTTGGCTATTTGGGGTCTTTTGCATTTCCATACAAATCATAAGATATCTTGTTCTAGTTCTGTGAAAAATGCTGTTGGTATTTTGATAGGGATTGTGTTGAATCTGTAAATTGCTTTAGGTAGTACAGTCATTTTCATAATGATGATTCTTCCAATCCAATTACATGGTATGTCTCTTCATCTGTTTGTATCATCTTCGATTTGTTTCATCAATGTCTTATAGTTTTCTGCATACAGGTCTTTTGCCTCCTTAGGCAAGTTTATTCCTAGGTATTTTATTCTTTTTGTTGCAATGGTAAATGGGAGAATTTTCTTAATTTCTCTTTCTGCTCTTTCATTGTTAGTGTACAGCTATGCAAGATATTTCTGTGCATTAATTTTCTATCTTGCTATTTTACTAAATTCATCTATTAGTGCTAGCGGTTTTCTGGTAGAGTCTTTAGGGTTTTCTATGTTTAATATCATATCATCTGCACAGAGTGACAATTTTACTTCTTCTTTTCCAATTTGGATTCCTTTTATTTCATTTTCTTCTCTGAGTGCTGTGGCTAAAACTTCCAAAACCATGTTGAATAATAATGGTGAGAGTGGACACCATTGTCTTGTTCCTGTTCTAAGAGGGAATTCTTATAGTTTTTCCTCATTTAGAACGAGGTTGGCTTTTGGTTTCTCATATATGGCTTTTATTATGGTGAGGTAATTTCCTTCTATGCCCATTTTCTGGAGAGCTTTTATCATAAATGGATGTTGAATTTTGTCAAAAGCTTTTTCTGCATCTATTGAGATTATCATATGGATTTTATCATTCATTTTGTTGATATGATGTATCACGTTGATTGATTTGAGTATATTGAAGAATCCTTGTATCCCAGGCATAAACCCCATTTAATCATGGTGTATGATTTTTTTAATGTCCTGTTGGATTCTGTTAGTTAGTATTTTCTTGAGGATATTTGCATCTATATTCATTAGCGATATTAGCCTGTAATTTTATTTTCTCTGTGACTTCTTTGCCTGATTTTGGTATCAGGGTGATGGTGGCCTCGTAGAATGAGTTCGGGAGTGTTCCGCCTTCTGTTATATTTTGGAAGAGTTTGAGAAGGATGAGTGTTAGCTCTTCTTAAAATGTTTGATAGAATTCCCCTGTGAATCCATCTGGCCCTGGGCTTTTGTTTGTTGGGAGATTTTTAATCACAGTCTCAATTTCAGTGCTTGTGATTGGCCTGTTCATATATTCTATTTCTCCCTGGTTCAGTCTTGGAAGATTGGAGTTTCCTCAGAATTTATCTATTTCTTCCAGGTTATCCAATTTATTGGCATATAGTTGCCAGTAGTAGTCTCTCATGATCTTTTGTATTTCTGAGGTGTCCGTTGTTACTTCTCCTTTCTCATTTCTAATTCTGTTGATTTGAATCTTCTCCCTTATTTTTTTCCTAATGAGTCTGGCTAATGGTTTATCAATTTTGTTTATCTTCTCAGAGAACCAGCTTTTAGTTTCATTAATCTTTGCTATTGTTTCCTTCCTTTCTTTTTCGTTTATTTTTGCTCTGATCTTTATGATTTCTTTCCTTCTGCTCACTTTGAGGTTTTTTGTTCTTCTTTCTCTGATTGTTTTAGGTGTAAGGTTAGGTTGTTTATTTGATATTTTTCTTGTTTCTTAAGATAGGACTGTATAGTTATAAACTTCCCTCTTAGAACTGCTTTGGCTGTGTCCCATAGGTTTTGAGTTGTTTTGTTTTCATTGTAATTTGCTTCTAGATATTTTTTTTGATTTCCTCTTTGATTTCTTTTCTTATTTCTTAGTTGTTTAATAGCGTATTGTTTAGCCTCCATGTGTTTTTATTTTTTGCAGTTTTTTTCCTGTAATTGATATCTAGTCTCATGGAATTGTGGACTGAGAAGATGTTTGATAGGATTTCAATTTTCTTGAATTTACCGAGGATTGATTTGTGACCCAAGATGTGATTGATCATGGAAAATGTTCCGTGTGCCCTTGAAAAGAAAGCGTATTCTGTCGTTTTTGGATGGATTGTCCTCTAAATATCAATTAAGTTGAGATGGTCTAACGTGTCATTTAAAGCTTGTGTGTCCTTATTTATTTTCTGTTTGGATGATCTGTCCATTGATGTAAGTGGGGTGTTCAAGTCTCCCCCTATTATTATGTTACTGTCGATTTCCCCTTTTATGGCTGCTAGTATTTGCCTTATGTATTGAGGTGCTCCTATGTTGGGTGCATAGATATTTATAATTGTTTTATATTCTTCTTTGATTGATCCCTTGACCATCATGGAATGTCCTTCCTTGTCTCTTTTAATAGTCTTTATTTTAAAGTCCAATGTGTCTGGTATGAATATTGCTACTCCAGCTTTCTTTTGACTTCCATTTGAATGGAATATCTTTTTCCATCTCCTTTCTTTCATTCTATATGTGTTCCTTGGTCCGAATTGGGTTTCTTGTAGGCAGCATATAGAAGGGTCTTGTTTTTGTATCCATTCAGCCAGTCTGTGTCCTTTGGTTGTAGCATTTAATCCATTTATATTTAAGGTGATTATTGACATGTGTATTCCAATTACCATTTTCTTAATTGTTTTTGTTTTTTTTTTTTGTAGGTCTTTGCCTTCTCTTGTGTTTCCTACTTAGAGAAGTTCCTTTAGCAATTGTTGTAAGACTGGTTTGGTGGTGCTGAATTCTCTTAACTTTTGCTTGTCTGAAAAGCTTTGTATTTGTCCACCAAATCTGAATGAGGTTCTTACTGGGTAGAGTATTCTTGGCTGTAGGTTTCTCTCTTTCAGAACTTTCAGTATATCCTGCCATTACCTTTTGTCCTGCCCAGTTTCTGCAGTAAGATCATCTGTTGTTCTTATGAGTTTTCCCTTATATGTTATTTGTTGCTTTTCTCTTGCTGCTTTTAATATTTTCTCTTTGTGTTTCATTTTCATTAGTTTGATTAATATGTGCCTCAAAGTATTTCTCCTTGGGTTTATTCTGTATGGGACTCTCTGTGCTTCTTGGACTTGGTTAATTATTTCCTTTCCCATGTTGGAGAACTTTTCCACTATAACTTCTTCAAATATTTTCTCAGACCCTTTCTTTTTCTCTTCTTCTTCTGGGATGCCTATGATTCCAATGTTGGTGTGCTTAATGTTTTCACCAAAGTCTCTGAGATTGTCTTCCATTCTTTTTATTCTCTTTTCTCTTTCCACCTCTGTGGATGTTATTTCCCCCATTCTGTCTTCCACCTCACTTATTCATTCCTCTGCCTCAGTTATTCTGCTGTTTATACCATCTAAAGTATTTTTAATTTCAGTTATTTTGTTGTCCATTACTGTTTGTTTGCTCTTTAATTCTTCTGAATCCTTTTAAACTGTTTCTTGTACTTTCTGTATTTTGTTTTGAGATTTGATATCATTTTTGCTATCATTACTCTCAATTATTTTGCAGACAATGTTCCTATTTCCTCTTCAGTTATTTGGTCTTGTACGTTTTCTTTTCTTTTTTTTTTTTTTTTTCCCCTTGCTCCTTTGCCTGTATGGTGTTTCTTTGTTTTCTCATCAAAGTCCAAACTTCAAAGGTTGCTTGTCCTGGCAATAAATGGGGTTAAAAAGGATGCCCAAGCCCCAAACAAATGGCAGAGTGTTCAGTCAAGCAAATGCTAAGTCACAGATACACATACATGTATAAGACACACAAACACTGAATCCAATAGAACTCAAGACACTAGAAAGACCTGACAGAATAACCCCAGTATGCTATCAGACATTCAAAGAGAAAACCAATAGAAATTCAAAACCATAACAGAAGAAAACAAAAACAAAGCAAGCAAACAAACACCACACACACACAAACACAAATCCAGGGAGGTTTTGAAAGCTAGGATCAAATATAATAAAGAGCAAGAGTACCACCAGACAGACTAAAGATCCTTAGAATGAAATCAGACAATTATACTTGAACTAAGATAAAGACAAAACCTAATAATAAATACCAAAGCAATGTGTCATCTGGAGAATAAAGCAAGGAAACAGAGCAGACTGATAATATTGCTTATAAGTATATTAACATAAAATAAACTAAAGAAGGATAGAAGACAGGGCAACAGAAGTGTGTAGTGTGACTGGAAATATGAAAAGGAAAAGAAATAGACATATATAAAAGATAGAGATGAAAAGAAGGTAGGAGAAATACAGTCAGCACTAAAAAAAACTTAGCTAGAAATAGAATATATAAAAAGGCTAAAAATAAAAATAGAAACATATGGAATAAAAATATTTTCTTAGGACTAAGAGCATAATTAATAAAAAAAAAAAAAAAAAAAAAAAAAAAAACAAAACTAGACCTGACACCAGAATGGACCAGATCAATAGAATTAATACTAACATTTCTGTTTCCCTGGGGTCTCAGCTGTAAGTGTCCTTCTGCTCGCCTTGGGCTTTTTGTATTATTCTGCAACCAGCAGAGCTTCCTTTATTGTTTGTCTTTAAGCACTGGTGTGTGGGGAGAGAGAGTGTAAAATAGTGGCTCCTTCCCCTGGGGTTGAGTGAACAGTGGCACCCTGCCTGCGTCAAGGCAGCTTGGGTGGCTCAGGCTGAGAGTGTGACTACACCCGCCGCTCCTCCCCCCTTCAATACTCCACAGGGCACCCTACCTGGGTCCTGGCAGCTCAGTTGGCCATGGTGGTGCCTGTTGCAGAGGGATACCAGCAGCTCAGGTGTAAACAGAATGTCTTCAGAGTTGGACCACTCTGCAGGCTTTTGGCTCTCAGCTGCAGGCACTCTAGGCCAGCCCCCCAGGGGGCCTTTGTTATCATTGAGTGTGTTAGCCTGGCCCACAGGGGTCCTTCCTCTCTCCATTGCAGGTGCCAAGAAAGAGGCTACACCTGTGTCTCCTCCCCCCTGCTTGTGAGTCAGCAGTATCCAGCCGCCACTATGGCCACACAGCTTTCTGCAGTTGGCACTCTCCACTGCGGATTTCTTCCCTCCTGTCCTCTCAGTCCATCTTCCCACTGCCAGCAATGGTTCCCTGAACCAGTTCTCCAGTTCCCAAGTTCTAGCTCCCACACTCCCTGTTCAGCTGTGAATTGACATCTCAGTCCAGACACACTGAGCAGTGATGTGGACCCTCCATGTATTTCTCACTCTTTCCCGTCTGCCACAGCTCAGCTGCTTCACCCTCTTTGAACAGTTCTAAATGCCTCCCTTTTGACCCAGGGAAATTCCCCACCAGATAAGGGATGTTTGCCCGAATTCAGCAATCTCCCCTCTGTTTCAGATACCCCCACCCTGGGATGTGGAACCTGTCCCTTTCCTTTCTTCTCCTCCTCTTTATCCTTTTGTCCCCCTCTGTCCTACCCAGTTATGTTGGGATTTTGCAGTCCTTTCTGGTGTCCAAGCTCGTTTGCTGGTGTTCAGCTGGTTCTCTGTGGGAATTATCATGTCTTTTGGTGTATTCCTGATGCATCTGTGGAGAGGGATGCATTCCATGTCCTTCTACTTTGCTGCCATCTTTCTTCCCACCTGTGTGTTAATTCTGTATCCTGCAACTTTACCAAATTCATCGATTAGTTCAAGTAGTTTTCTGGGGGCATCTTTAGGATTTTCTATGTGTAGTATCATGTCATAAGTAAACAGTGACAGTTTTACTTATTTTCCAATTTGGATTCCTGTCATTTCTTTTTCTACTCTGATTGCTGTTGGAAGGACTTCCAAAACTATGTTGAATAGTAGTGGAGGGATTGGACATCCTTGTGTTGTTCCTGATCTTGGAATGCTTTCAGTTTTTCACCATTGAGAATGATGTTTGCTGTGGCTTTGTCATATATGGCCTTTATTAAGTCGAGGTAGTTTCCCTCTATGCCCACCTTCTGGAGAGTTTTTCTCATAAATGGGTGTGAATTTTTTCAAAAGCTTTTTCTGCATCTATTGAGATGATAAATTGGTTTTTATCCTTCAAATTCATTAATATCATGTATCACATTGATTGATTTGCTTTTATTGAAGAATCCTTGCATTCCAGAGATAAACCCCACTTGATCATGTAATATGCTTAATTTTAAAATTTGTATTATGGCAAAAGATTCCTCCTTCCTATAATGTCCTCCTTTCTCCTGTCCTCTGATTGTTCTTGAAAGGCCAGCTTTCTTTGTGAAGCCTTTTCTGGTCTTATTACTCTCTAGTGGACACACCCTTGTCTAAATTCCTATAGTGATTTTAGTTTGTACTATTCATTCAGCTCTTCAGCATATACTGCCTTATATAGTCAGATAACTGGTTGTATATCTTTACTATTTACTTTGATTCCAAGTTTCTAGTAGATAAGGATCATGGGTTTTTTTTCCCACATTTCCTTTAGCACCTGGCCCCACTTCACTTAGAAAAATATCTTGAGCGTTGTAGTGTTTGGCAAGTCTCTGCTGTTCATTTAAGCAAATATTTACAAACTTGGTTTTAGAAAAGTTGACATCGGACTTTGAGAGAAATCTAAGTGGAATCCATAAAGCTATACGTCTGCAAGTACCAGCCTGGTATTCTTTCCACAGCAATATGGTGCCTCCAAAACTTTCAGCAATGCCCTATTTTTTAGTGTTTCCAAAATGAAACTCTATAGATTGGTTTCATCAAAAACCTCAGAATATTTTGTAAACAGAAAATCCTAGGTCTTACTCAATAGATTTTGTTCTAATTCTTTCTTTTAGTCTTCTATATGCCAGATACTATGGTGGGTTCTGGAGATACAAAGACAAATATGCCAGGACTCTGTCTTCAAAAACTTCAAAGTCCAGTGGTGCAAACAGACTTATATACAAAATAAATTATAATTCAGTCAAATATGATATAATAAAGGTATATGGAGGAACTTAGGAGACCTCAGATAAACTTTCTCTTCTGATGGATGTGCTATTTAAAGAAAATAGGACTTAAGAATTAGCAAGATAAATAATGAGAATTGTCTCTAATGCAAAGACATAGAGTTTTATAGAGCATCACATATTCATGGTATCCCCAAGTAATTGAATATATCTAGATTACATAATATGTAATGTGAATATTGGAAGATGCAGATAATAATATAGGCAAAGACAAGATGTTGAAGAGTCTTCCATGTTTCACCAAGAAGTATGTTTTAAATTCTATATATGGTGGGGAATCATAAACAGGAAAGTAACATGATCACACAAGAACATTCTGGCAGCACTGTAGAGAATACATCAGAATGTGATACTGGAGAACTGTGTATTAGTCAGGAGGTAATCCTCATAGTCCAGGGCCTTAATTTGAGCAGTAGGAAGCAGAGTGGATGAACATGAGATTAGTTCAAAATATATTTAAGGAGTTGAAGTGAGATAACTTGGTAAAAAAAAATAAGATATGGAGAAATCCTTAACTTCCTTTGAATCTTCATAGAAAGAGGAAATTATACTCAATATTATTCTGACATTACATACTTTTCATTGTATACTTTTTTTTAAGACTTGGAAATAATATTTATTACAGATCTGAAAATAGAGTAGGAATCAGAAGACTACTCAGTTTGGATTTGTAATACTTTGTTTAGAGACCTGGTACTTCTTAAAAATTATATAACAAAAGATAAGTAAATAGTTTTAATCTTAAAATTCTTCATATGGAAGATGGTATTAATATATCTGCCTATTTTATTGGGTGGCTGTCAGGAATCAACAAGATAATGAATGTGAAAAGTATTAGTGAAATGGAAAATAATTGCATAATATTATTATGACTTTATTATTGCTAAGAATTTAATATTTAAAAATGATCAGGGCCATTAAATCCAGAAAAAATAGGGCATTTAATTTTGTTATGGAATCTGAGCATTGATACCTGTCTTTAAGAGATGACCTATGAGAGGAGAGAAAAGATGGCAGTGAAGTAGAGGGATATGGAATGCATCCTTCTCCACAGATGCATTGGGAATGCATCAAAAGATGCAATAATTCCCACAGAGAACCAACTGAACACCAGCAGATGACCCTGGACACCAGAAAGGACTGCAAGGATCCTGATAAACTGGTAGGGAGCCATCTACGATGGCTTAAAGAGGGTGAAGCGGCTGAGCTGTGGCAGATGGGAGGGAGTGAGAAACACACGGAGGGTCCACACCACAACTCAACGTTCCTGGACTGAGACATGTATTCACAGCTGAACAGAGGGTCTGGGAGCAGGAGCATGGGAACTGAAGTGCTGGTTCAGTGTGAGAAACATTGTTGCCAGTAAAGAGATGGACCAGGAGGACAGAAGGGAAGAGGTCCACAGTGAAGAGTGCCTGTCCCTGAAAGCTGCTGGGCCATAATGGCAGCTGGATGCTGCTGGCTCACAGGTAGGGGGGAGCAGCCATGGGCATAGCCTCTCTCTCCCTTTTGGCACATGCAATGGGCAGTGGAGGGACCCCTGTGGGCCACCTAAGGCACTCAGGGATAACAAGGAACCTCAGGCCCTTGGGCAGGGCTAGTTTAAAGCCCCTTGGAACACTGGCAGCAGGGAGGCTGCCAAGAACAAAGAAACCTGGAGAGAGGCCCAACTCTGAGACATTCTGTTTACACCTGAGCCACTGGTGTCCCTCTACAACAGGCACCACCACGGCCGATTGAGCCACCGTGACCCAGGCAAGGCATCCTGGTGTAGTCGTAGCTGGGGGGAGGAACTGCAGTTGGAGTTTCTCTCTTGGTCTGAGCCACTGGTGTCCTTCTGTAACAGGCACCACCCCAGCCACCTGGGCCACCATGAGACAGGCAGGGTGCCACTGCTCACTCACTCACAGGGGAAGAAGCCACTATTGTACCCTCCACCTCCCCACACACCAACGCTTAAAGACAAACCATAAAGGAAGCTCTGCTGGTCACAGAATGATACGAAAAACCCAAGGCGAGTAGAAGGACAATTACAGCTGAGACTCTAAGGAAACAGAAATATTAGTATCAATTCTATTGAACTGGTCCATTCTGGGATCAGTTCTTGTTTTTTTTTTTCTTTCTTTCTTTTCTTTATTAATTAAGATATTAGTCCTAAGGGATCTACAAGTTTTATAACATTTTTTATTCTATTTTTTATTCTATTTTTATTTTTAACCTTTATATATACTGCTATTTCTAGCTAAGTTTTTTGTAGTATGGACTACAGATCTCCCTTACCTTTTTTGCATCTCTATCTTTTATACATTTCTATTCCCTTCTATTTATTTGCATATTTCCAGTCACACTACACTCTTCTGTTCCCCTGTCTTCCATCCATTTTTAGTTTATTTTCTCTTAACATACTTATAAGCAACACTATTGATTTGCTCAGACTCCTTGCTCTATTCTCCAGATGACACACAGCCTTGGTATTTAATATTAGGTTTTTCTCTTTATCTTAGCTATGAGTACAATTGTCTAATTTCATTCTGAGAATCTCCATTCTGTCTGATGATACTCTAGCTCTTTTTTATATTTGATCTAAGCTTTCAATATCTTCCTGGACTTGTGTTTGTATGTGTAAGGTGTTATTTGTTTCTTTGTTTGTTTTTGCTTTTGTTTCGGATTTGTTCTGTTTTGGTTTCCAATTTCTGTTGGTTTTCTCTTTGAATATCTGATAATACACTGGGGTTCTTCTGTCAGGTCTTTCTAGTGTCTTATTTTCTAATGAATTCAGTAATCGTGTGTCTTATACATGCATGTGTTTTCTAGACTTAGTATTTGTTTAATCCAACACTCAGACATTCATCTGGGGCTTGGATAGTCTTCTATAAACCCCTCTATTCCCGGAACAAGCAACCCTAGGAGCTTGGACTACCATGAGGAAACAAAGAAACATCATGCAGGCAAAGGAGCAGGAAAAAAACCCACAAGACCAAATAAATGAATAGGAAGTAGGAAAACATCCTGAAAAATAATTCAGTGTAATGAAAGAAAAAATGATACAAAATCTTGATAACAAAATAAAGTACAAGAAACAGTTCATAAGATCTCAGAAGAACTAAAGAACAAATTAACAGCAATGGATAACAAAATAACTGAAATTGTAAACAACTTAGATGGTATAACCAGCAGAATAACTGAGGCAGAAGAACGAATAAGGGAGTTGGAAGATAGAATGGGGGAAATGACTGCCACAGAGCAGGAAAAAGAAAAAAAGAATAAAAAGAATAGAAGACAGTATCAGAGACATCAGTGATAACATTAAGCATACCAACATTTGAATCATAGGCAACCCAGAAGAAGAAGAGAGAAAGAAAGGGTTTGAGAAAATATGTAAAGAGGTTATACTGGAAAGCTTCCCCAACATGGGAAAGGAAATAATTAACCAAGTCCAAAAAGCACAGAGAGTCCCTTAGAGAAAAAACCCAAGGAGAAATACTCCAAGGCACATATTAATCAAATGAACAACAATTAAATGCAAAGAGAAAATATTAAAAGCAGCAAGAGAAAAGCAACAAATAACATATAAGGGAAAAGCCACAAGGATAACAGCTGACCTTTCTACAGAATTCTGCAGGCCAGAAGGGAATGGCAGCATATACTGAAAATCCTGAAAGAGAAAAACCTACAGACAACTATACTCTATTCAGCAAGAATCTCATTCAGATTTGGTGGACAAATCAAAAGCTTTACAGAAAAGCAAAAGTTAAGAGAATTCAGCACCACCAAACTACCCTTACAACAATTGCTAAAGGACCTTCTCTAAGTAGGAAACACAAGAAAAAGAAAACAACTACAAAAAGAAACCCAAAACAATTAAGAAAATCGTTACTGGAACACACATGTCAATAATCACCTTAAATGTAAATGGATTAAATGCTCCAACCAAAAGACACAGACTGGCTGAATGGATACAAAAACAAGATACTTCTATATGCTGCCTACAAGAAACCCACTTCAGACCAAGGGATACATATAGACTGAAAGTAAAGGGAAGAAAAAGATATTCCATGCAAATGGAAGTCAAAAGAAAGCTGGAATAGCAATACTCATACCAGACAATTTAGACTTTAAAGCAAGAGAAAAGGAAGGACACTCCATAAAGATCAAGGGATCCATCCAAGAAGAACATATCACAATGGTAAATAACTATGCCCCCAACATAGGAGCACCTCAATACATAAGGCAAAAGTTAACAGCCATAAAAGGGGGAATTGACAGTAACACAATAATAGGGGGAGACTTGAACACCCCACTTACATCAATGGACAGACCATCCAAACAGAAAATAAATAAGGACACACAAGCTTTAAATGACACGTTAGACCACCTCGACTTAATTGATATTTGAGGACATTCTATCCAAAAATGACAGAATACACTTTCTTCTCAAGGGCACGGTGAACATTTTCCAGCATAGATCACATCATGGGTCATAAATTAAACCTCGGTAAATTCAAGAAAATTGAAATCCTATCAAACATCTTCTCAGACCACAATGCCATGAGACTAGATATCAATTACAAGAAAAAAACTGCAAAAAATACAAACACATGGAGGCTAAACAATTCACTATTAAACAACCAACAAATCATTAAAGAAATCAAAGAGGAAATCAAAATATATCTAGAAGCAAATGACAATGAAAACACAACAACCCAAAACCTTTGGGATGCAGCAAAAGCAATTCTAAGAGGGTATTTTATAACAATACAGTCCTACCTTAAGAAACAAGAAAAATATCGAATAAACAATCTAAATTTACACCTAAAACAATTAGAAAAAGAACAAAAAACCCCAAAGTAAGCAGAAGGAAAGAAATCATAAAGATCAGATCAGAAATAAATGAAAATGAAAGGAAGGAAGCAATAGCAAAAAGTAATAAAACAAAAAAAAATAATAAAACTAAAAGCTGGTTCTTTGAGAAGATAAAAAAAGTCGATAAATCATTAGCCAGACTCATCAAGAAAAAAAGGGAGAAGATGCAAATCATCAGAATTGGAAATGAGAAAGGAGAAGTAACAAAGGACACCACAGAAATACAAAAGATCATGAGAGGCTACTACTGGCAACTATATGCCAATAAATTGGATAACCTGGAAGAATTGGATAAATTCTTAGAAAAATGCAATCTTCCAAGACTGAACCAGGAAGAAATAGAATATATGAACAGACCAATCACAAGTATGGAAATTTAGGCAGTGATTAAAAATCTCCCAACAAACAAAAGCCCAGGGCCAGATGGATTCACGGGCGAATTCTATCAAACATTTTAAGAAGAGCTAACACTCATCCTTCTCAAACTCTTCCAAAATATAGCAGAAGGAGGAACACTCCCAAACTCATTCTACGAGGCTACCATCACCCTGATACCAAAACCAGGCAAAGATGTCACACACAAAAAAATTACAAACCAATATCACTGATGAATATAGATGCAAAAATCCTCAAGAAAATACTAGCTAACAGAATCCAACAGCACATTAAAAAAACCATGCACCATGATCAAGTGGGGTTTATGCCTGGGATACAAGGATTCTTTAATATATGCAAGTCAATCAACATGATACATCATATCAACAAATTGAAGGATAAAAATCATCTGATCATCTCAATAGATGCAGAAAGATCTTTGGACAAAATTCAACATCCATTTATGATAAAAGCTTTCCCCAAAATGGGCATAGAAATAAAGTACCTCAACATAATAAAAGCTATGTATGAGAAACCAAAAGTCAACATCATTCTAAATGGGGAAAAACTGAAATAATTCCAAGAACAGGAAAAGACAATGGTGTTCACTCTCACCATTATTATTCTACATAGTTTTGGAAGTTTTAGCCACAGCAATCAGAGAAGAAAATGAAATAAAAGGAATCCAGATCAGAAAACAGGAAATAAATTTGACACTCTTTGCAGATGATATGATATTATATATAGAAAACCCTAAAGACTCTACCAGAAAACTGCTAGCACTAATTGATGTATTTAATAAAGTAGCAAGATACAAAATTAATGCATAGAAATCTCTTGCATTCCTATACACTAACAACAGAAAAGCAGAAAGAGAAATTAAGGAAAATCTCCCATTTACCATTGCCACAAAAAGAATAAAATACCTAGGGATAAACCTGCCAAAGGAGGCAAAAGATCTGTATGCAGAAAACTATAAGACACTGTTGAAGGAAATCAAAGATGACACAAAGAATTGGAGGGATATATCATGTTCCTGGATTGGAAGAATCAACATCGTGAAAATGACTGTACTACCCAAAACAATGTACAGATACAATGCAATTCCTATCAAATTACCAATGACATTTTTCACAGAACTAGAGCAAGAAATCTTATGATTTGTATGTAAACGCAAAAGACCCCGAATAGGCAAAGCAATCTTGAGAAGGAAATATGGAGTTGGTGGAATCAGGCTTCCTGACTTCAAACTATACTACAAGGCCATAGTGATCAAGACAGTACGGTACTGGCACAAAAATAGAAAGGAAGATCAATGGAATAGAATAGAGAACTCAGAGGTAAACCCAAGCACATATGGGCACCTTATCTTTGACAAAGGAGGCAAGAATATACAATGGAAAAAAGACAGCCTCTTCAATAAGTGATGCTGGGAAAATTGGACAGCTGCATGGAAAAGAATGAAATTAGAACACTTCCTAACACCATACAAAAAAATAAACTCAAAATGGATTAAAGACCTACATGTAAGGCCAGACACTATAAAAATCCTAGAGGAAAACATAGGCAGAACACTCTATGACATACATCAAAGCAAGATCCTTTTTGACCCACCTCCGAGAATCATGGAAATAAAATCCAGAATAAACAAATAGGACCTCATGAAACTTAAAAGCTTTTGCACAGCAAAAGAAAACATAAAGAAGACAAGAAGATAACCCTCAGAATGGATAAATGTAGTTGCCAAGGAAACAACGGACAAAGGATTAACCTCCAACATATACAAACAGCTCATGCAGCTTCATACCAAAAAAACAAATAACCCAATCCACAAATGGGCAGAAGACCTAAATAGACATTTCTCCAAAGAAGACATACAGATGGCCAACACACACATGAAAAGTTGCTCAACATCACTCATCATCAGAGAAATGCAAGTCAAAGCCACAATGAGGTATCACCTCACACCGATCAGAATGGCCATCATCACAAAATCTGGAAACAACAAATGTGGAAGAGTGTGTGGAAAAAAAAGGAACTCTCCTGCACTGTTGGTGGGACTGTAAGTTGGTACAGTCACTATGGGAAACGGTTTGGAGGTTCCTTAAAGAACTCAAAATAGAACTCCCATATGATCCAGTAATCCCACTCCTGGGCATATGCCCAAAGAAAACCATAATCCCAAAAGAAACATGTACCCTAATGTTTATTACAGCACTATTTACAATAGCCAGGACATGAAAGCAACCTAAGTGCCCATCAACAAATGAATGGGTAAAGAAGATGTGGCATATATAAACAATGGAATATTACTCACTATAAAAAGTAGTGAGATGGAGCTATATGTATTGAGGTGGATAGATCTAGAGTCTGTCATACAGAGCGAAGTAAGTCAGAAAGAGAAAGACAAATATAGTATGCTAACTCATATATATGGAATGTAAAAATGGTACTGATGAACTCAGTGACAAGAGAAGAATAAGGACGCAGATGCAGAGAATGAACTGAAGAACTCGAGGTTTTGGGGGGCGGGGGGTGAAGGGCAAGCTTCGACCGAGTGAGAGAGTAGCATAGACATATATATACTACCAACTGTAAAATAGATAGCCAGTGGGAAGTTGCTACATAACAAAGGGAATTCAGCTCAATGATGGATGATGCCTTAGAGGACTGGGATGGGGAGGGTGGGGGGCAGTCGAGGGAGGGAGGGGTATGGGGATATGTGTATAAATACAGATGATTGACCTTGGTGTACCTCAGAAACTGGTACAAGAGTGTAAAGCAATTATATTCCAATAAAAAGAAAAGAAAGAAAAAGAAAAGAATCTGCCTGCCAATGCAGGGGACAGGGGTTCGCATCCTGGTCTGGGAAGATCCCACATGCCAGGGAGCAATGAAGCCCATGCACCACAACAACTGAGCCTGTGAGCCACAAATACTGAAGCCTATGCACCTAGAACCTATGCTCTGCAACAAGAGAAGCCACCACAATGAGAAGCCCAGGCACCACAACGAAGAATAGCCCTGCAACTAGAGAAAGCCCACACAGCAACAAAGACCCAACACAGCCAAAAATACATAAATAAGTAAATAAATTAATTTATTTTAAAAAAATTTGAAAGAATGAATGAGATAAACGATAGTAAGCCATAGCATATCAACTCTAAATGTGTCCTTAGAGAAGAAGTCATCCAAACTCCCTCACTTCAAAGAGGAAATGGAAATCTGCAGAGGTCTAAGAAGGCTCGCCACATCAGTGTGGAATCTGCTATTCCATGGTATGGGAAAAGGACCCTTAGCACTTGTTCAGTAAGTTGTCATCATCTGACCTGGGGACGTCTTTTAACTCTCTACTACATATTTGTATGAAATGCATGACCCCAAACAAATATGCCTCTGCAAGTACTGCAATTACAGTCTCAAATTTATTATAGGAAGATCAAAATAAAGTAAAAAAAAATCAAAAACTGAGTCAAATTATACCCTTTACTCAGAAATACTCACCTTGTGTAAATTTAGCCTCAGATAATTTAAATGACAACCACTTAGAAATGCATTACAGAATTCCTTTAATAAAATGTAAATTCCAGAGTTAATAGCTATATATATATTTTTAATGACATATTTATTGCCACACATAATTCATTGCATACATTAAGTATAAAATTTCTTGTGGGCAATAATAAACGTGATTTATAAGTCCAAAAAAAAAAAAAAGAAAAAGAAAAAAAAGAGATGATCTATGATAGTATATGGCTCTTTTCATTGCATTTCTTTTTTTTAAATTTTATTTATTTATTTATATTTATTTATTTAATATTTTGGCTGTGTTGGGTCTTCATCACTGCACAAAACTTTCTCTAGTTGTGGCAAGTGAGGACTACTCTTCATTGTGGTGTGCGGTCTTCTCATTGCAGTGACTTCTCTTGCTGTGGTGCACAGGGCCTAGGCACATGGGCTTCAGTAGTTGCAGTACATGGGTGCAGTAGTTGTGACTCGTGGGCTCTAGAGAGCAGGCTCAATAGTTGTGGCACACAGGCTTAGTTGTTCCTTGGTATGTGGGATGTTCCCAGACCAGGAATTGAACCCATGTCCCCTGTATTGGCATGCAGATTCTTAAGCACTGCACCACCAGGGAAGTCCTCCTTATTGCATTTCTACTTTGATTCCTTTCTCTGAGATCCCAGTTAACTATCAAATCTTTATCCACTTTTTAATCTTGAGGTTGGGATATATAAAAATTTAACTACCATGATGAATGGGGTAATTCCCTATGGTTTTATGTGACTATTTCCTACCCTATTTTGTCAGTGTGTTATAGACATACAAGACTAGGTGCAATATTTGAAGGTCATTTGTTCTCTTTCTATGTTTGCGTGTAAAACACTGTTTGGGTCAATGTTTCCTCCTAAAACAGTACTCATAAATTTCTGCTTGGGAATAATTCTTGAGTTCAATCAAGGTCAAAAGGCAAAAGCAGTGTTTTCTCTTTAAACAGTCCCGAGGTGATCTCTTCAAAGTTTTATATGAGCTAAGACTTTAATATTACCCTTTAGGATTTCTGAAGTCTTTCAATCATCAGTGAGTAGTATTTCTCCTTATTTTAAACATAAATATTCATTTAACATCTAAGACTTTGTGAAACAATAAAAAGTTACTTTTTAAAATCACAACATGCTATAGAAGTAGAAAGTGAAATGTATTCTCCTTAGATAATATTATCCACCCTTCAGGCTTCAGATGTGCCTAAAGCATGCAGCAAAGTGTTAAAGATCAGTCAGTGACCCTATCCAGAGTCTAACACTTAGGCTGCAATGATATGAGTAAATTATTCTGAGATAAAACAATCACTTTGTTTTCATTACATAGTTATTGTGTTGAGTAAACGTAAGAACAAAAATAACCATAAAACCCCTAGATTAAAACATATGGGGAAAAGCTCATTGACAGTGATTTTGGCAAGGATTATTTTGGATATGGCATTAAAAGCATAAGCAACAAAAGCAAAAAATACATAAGTGGGAGTACATCAAAACTTAAAAGCTTCTGCACAACAAAAAGAAACAATCAACAAATGAAATGGTAACCTACAGAATGGGAGAAAATATTTGCAAAACATATGCCTGATAAGGGGCGAATAATAAAAATATATAAGAAACAGACAACTCAAAGCAAAAAGCAAACAATCTGATTTTAAAATGGGCATAAAAACTGAATATTTTTTTTTTCAAAGAAGACATTCAAATGGCCAACAGGTACATGAAAATATGTTCAACATCACTAATCATCAAGGAAATGTAAACAAAATCCACAATTAGATATCAGCTCATACTTGTTAGAATGGCTATTATCAAAAAGACAAAACGTAACAAGAGTAGGTGAAGATGTGGAGAAGAGGGAACCCTCATACACCATTAGTGGGAATGTAAATTTGCTCAGTTACTAAGGAGAACAGTCTGGAGGCTCCTCAAAAAGTTAAACATATCTACCATGCGATCCAGCAATCCCACTTCTGGATATATATCCAAAGGAAATAAAGTCAGGATTTAAAAGAGTATCTGCATTCCCATGTTCACTGCAGCATTATTCACAATAGCCAAGATATGGAAACAACCTAAGCATCCAAATATAGGTGAATAAGGATGATACATATATATAAACATTTCATGAAATACTATTCAGACATTAGTAAAAAGGAAATCTTTCCATTTGCAACAACATGGATGAAACTTGAGGACATTATGCTAAGTGAAATAAGTCAGAGAAAGACAAATGCTGCATGATATCATTTATATGTAGAATCTAAAAAGGCCAAACTCATAGAAACAGAGTAGAATGGTGGCTGCCAGAGGCTCGACAGTAGGGGAAATGGGGAGATGTTGGCCAAAGGGTAAAATTTTCCAATTATGAGATTAATATTTTCTGGGAATCTAATATATAGCATGGTGATTGATTCTAGTTAACAACACTGTATTTTATACTTGAAAAGTGATGAGACTAAGTCAAATCTTTTTACCAGACACACACACACACACACACACACACACACACACACACAATGGTAACTCTGTGAAATTATAGAAGTGTTAACTAATCTTACTGTGGTAATCATTTAGCAACATATATGTGTATCAAGTCATGTTGCACACAAACTTACACAATGTTATAAGTCAATTATATGTCAATTAGCTCAGAAAAGTAAATAAGAGTATAGTTTGGCATTTATGGTCATCTGTAAACTGTTTACAACTTACTTTCTTATTCTCATCACCCTCATTTAATTTTATACATCCAGTGCAACAGTCTTTCTAGTTTTCTTGCTATTCCTTCCTCAGGCCTCATGATTGCCATCTCTCATTTTTAGTTGGAATTTTCATACCTCCACAAATGACTTCATGGTCAAATTCCTTTGCCTTCATCACTCATGCAAATACTCCCACCAACTGGACCTTCTTTCTCAAATTCTTCTAAGGCTTGTAAGGCCTCTTATGCCATTGGTTTGATTCTGCTCTATGGTATATTTCCTTATTAGATTCACTGCCCTTTCAGGGCAGGATTTGTCTCTTATGTACCATTATCCTATATCTTCTGCAGCAGTAGCTCAATACATATTTAATAACTGAATGAGTGATACAAGACAGCATAAAATTATGTACCAAAGCAAGTATGAACAGAAATAAATCCTGCAGGAGTTCAGAGGAAGAAATGATCATTAGAGAAAAATATTTCACAGGGGAGAAGTTACGTGAACTGGACTTTCATAGGAGAGGTAGATGAGAGACTAAAATACCACCTTTTTACTAATAGAGCTGACAGAGAATATCATTTTCTTAATAATTAACTGCAATTTAGATTGACAACAATTTTGGGACAGATATTACTGTCAACCAGACTTTCTCTATGGGAACAGTCTGTTAAAACTTAGGACATGGAAACAAATAGAACCTAATCAAACTTACAAGCTTTTATATAACAAAGTAAACCATAAACAAAACAAAAAGACAACCTATCTGCTGGGAGAAAATATTTGCAAATGATGCAACCAACAAGGGCATAATTTCCAAAATATAAATACATCTCAATAACAACAACAGCAACAACAAAAAACAAACAACCCAATTGAAAAATGAGCAGAAGACATTAATAGACATTTCTCCAAAGGAGACATACAGATAACCAACATACACATGAAAAGATGCTCAACATTGTTAATTTGTAGAGAAATACAAATCAAAACTACAATAAGGTACCACCTCACACCAGTCACAATGGCCATCATTAAAAAGCCTACAAATAACAAATGATGGAGAGGCTGTGGGAAAAAAGGAACCCTCCTACACTGTTGGTGGGAATGTAAATTGATACAGCCATTATGGAAAGCAGTACAGAGGTTCCTCTAAAAACTGAAAATAGAGTTGCCATATGATCCAGCAATCCCACTCCTGGGCATATATACAGAGAAAACTATAATTCAAAAAGATACATGCACCCCAATGTTCATAGAAGTACTATTTACAGTAGCCAAGACATGGAAACAACATAGCCAAGACATGGAAACAACATAAGTGTTGATGAATGGGTGAAAAAAGATGTGGCATATATATATACAATGGAATACTATTCAGCCATAGAAAAAAATGAAATAATACCATTTTCAGCCACATGGATGGATATAGAGATTATCATACTAAGTGAAGTAAGTCAGAAAGAGAAGACAAATACCGTATGATATCACATATGTGGGATCTAAAATACAACAGAAGTGAACCTGTGTATGAAATAGAAACAGACACAGATTTTGAGAACAGACTTGTGGTTGCTAAGGGAGAGCAAGTGTTGGGGAGGGAAGGAATGGGAGTTTGAAATTAGAAGATGCAAAATATTATATATAGAATGGATAAAAAATAAGGTTCTATCATATAGCATGGGGAACTATATTCAATTACCTGTGATAAACCATAATGAAAAAGAATATGAAAAAGAACGCATATATATGTATAATTGAATCCCCTTCTATACAGCAGAAATTAACACAACCTTGTAAATCAAATATACTTGAATAAAGCAAATTAAAAAAAAAAAAAAACCTTAGGGAATGGAGTTGCAGAGTAGAAAAGATGATTTCTGCTGGCAAGCCATCTTCCACAAGTAAAGGGAGATAAGTGGTTTAGTTATGCATTTCAAGTTCCTCCTTCCAAATTTGCCAATCAGATTAAATAACTTTTTTCTCTTCTGGGGAAAAATAAGAAAGCAGAAAAGGATAGGAGCGTTACAATCAGGCTTGCAAAGGCATTTCTCCTAGTTCAAAATTTTACATTTTTTCCCCTTTAACCCATTGAGGTTAATGATTAAGTCTATATTCCACTAGAGGTGTGGCTAACCTTACTCAGGAGAGGAAATCAGCAGTCTACAGGGATGGGCCTGCTCCCATCTTGGTAAAGTTTCTACTCTAACACTGACCACTGATCCTTCTGGAGTCACTGATGGGTAATGCTGCCAGAGGGATTTGCAATGGTCAGTACAGTATGTCAGTTAAATTAATTCCAAGTTCAATCTGTACCCAAGGCCAAAAGTTTACTTTCTCTTTTGTTTCCCATTCCAAATAATGTCTATCAGGTTGCCCAACAAAGGCTATTAGATATTCTGAAAAGGTAAAATGACAAGACTAAGATACTCCAATAATGAAATGCCAACACAAAGATAACCCAGATTTTAATATAAAGCCTATCCACCTACCAAAGCAATCTACAAGTTTAATGCAATCCCTATCAAAATTCCAAAGGCATTTTTCACAGAAATAAACAATCCTAAAATATCTGTGGGACCACAAAAGACCTCAAATAGCCAAAGCAAACTTGAGAAAGAAGAGCAAAGCTGAAGGCATCACACTCCCTGATTCTAAATTATACTAAAAGATATAATAATCCAAATTATACAGTATTGGCACAAAAACAGACACATAAATCAGTGGAATAGAATAGAAAGCCAAGAAATAAACTGACACTTATATGGTCAACTAATTTATGACAAAGCAGCTAAGAATGTACAATAAGGGAAGGACAGTTTTTTTAATACATGATTTTGGGAAAAATGGACAGTCACATGCAAAATAATGAAACTGGACTACTATCTTACACCATACATAAAAATTAACTCAAAATGGATCAAAAATTTGACTGTAAAACTGGAAACCATAAAACTAGAAGAAAAGATAGGTGGTAAGCTCCCTGACAATAATCTTGGTGATGATTGTATTTCTCAAAAATTAAAAATAAAACTACCAACTAGATAAAGCAATTCCACTTCTGGGTATTTATCAGAATAAATCAAAAACACTATGTTGAGGTGATATCTCTCCCCCCCCCATATTCATGGCAGCTTTATTTACAATAACCAAGAAGACATGGAAACAACCTAAGTGTCCATTGATGGCTGAATGAATAAATAAATAGTGGGGCATTATTTTGCCATAAAAAGAAGGAAGTTTTATCATTTACAACAATATAGATGGACCTGGAGAACACTATGCTTAGTGAAATAAATCAAAGAAAGACAAATAACATATGTATGGAATCTAAAAACAATCAAAAATTAGTCAATAGACACAGAAAATGGATTGGTGGTTGCCAGAGGTGTAGGTGGAAAAAGTGGGTGAAGGAGGTAAAAAGTACAAACTTCCAGTTATCAAATAAATGTTATGTGTATTTAAGGTACAGCATAGTGACTGTGCTTAATAATACTGCATTGCATATTTCAGAGTTGCAAAGAGAGTAGATCTTAAAAGTTTCCATCACAAGAAAAAAATTGTAGCTATGTATGGTGACACATGTTAAGTTGACTTATTATGGTGATCATTTCACAATATATACAAATTTTAAATCATACTGTACACTTTAAACTGTTATATGCCAATTATACCTCAAGAAAAATAATAAAATTTTAAAAATGACCATCTATCAAATTTCCAATGAAAATTAGTCCAAAATTTAAATATTCTTTCAAGTTAACATTCAAAGAGCAAAATCCAAAGAAATTAAAGCTGTAAATTGAAATCTCTAGCCTTTCTGAGTTAAAAGTCTTGTCCCCATTCCCATTAAATTTATAAAACACATCAATCTCCAGCCTCTAGAACATTTACCAAAGCAAAATTATAACCTAGAGAGGAATTTTACCACAAGTTATATCAAAGATTCAATGGAAATTGTGTCAATAAAGATAGATAAAGCTATCTTCTTTTTGGTTTCAACAGGATACTAGTCCTTAAATGGCAGTTATCTGGAATCTATGGTCTTTGAACTTATAATCCATTGGGAGATAGAAGATAATTATGGTTAGCTATAAGTTTATTATATTTGGGAAATATCTACCAATAAATACTCTCTTATCTCAGAAAGTGGTGTGGGAGATGGTCAAGCCTCCTTAGAAATGTTCAGTGGTAGCAGCCCCAGCAAATCTTAGTCAAAGTATTTTTTTTCCACATAAAGCCTACTCTTCGTTTTTTCCTTGAGCTTTATTATCATTATTATTATTATTTGCATAGCAGGGCTGCAACCAATCCAGAGTGGGCTCTGTTTAGTAATATAGCCTCCATAATGACTTGTAATCAGTTGTTATTTCTACACTTATGTCACCTGAAGAATTGTTCTCGGCTTGCTCCTGAAGTGAAGCTTCTGTTGATATTTTTAAAGCCTGTAACTCTGGGACCCTAGCAAAGACCAACACCAATACTCATTTTTTTCAATTCACCATCATTTCTCTACTTTTAAATATTCTGGTATCTAAGTACAATATATTTCTGTGGCACCTATCTCTGTAATAGTGGTATATTTCTAGAATTTTTACTTCTATAGTTCTTTTTTAAGAACTATTCAGCTGAATTAGTAATAATTTTACTAACTTTTAAAATAAATCTCTTTTTTTCCAGCACATATAAAGTTGGTATTATTTTTTGGATCTACCTTCTCTCCTTTACTTGTACCTTTAATTCTGATCCAGATCTTAGTTTTCTTAATATATTCCTGAATCAATGATTCCCGAGTCTTCCAAAAGTGTTTCTGTTAAAACAATTTTTTTAAATATTATCAAAAGCATTATCAAAAATACACTTAAAATATTTGTCTTTCTCTTTCTGACTTACTTCACTCTGTATGACAGACTGTAGTTCTATCCACCTCATGACATATAGCTCCATCTCATCCCTTTTTATAGCTGAGCAATATTCCATTGTATATATATGCCACATCTTCTGTATCCATTCATTTGTTGATGGGCATTTAGGTTTCTTCCATGTCCTGGCTATTGTAAATAGTGCTTCAATAAAGATTATGGTACAAGTTTATTTTGGGATTATGGTTTTCTTTGGGTATATTCCCAGTAGTGGGATTACTGGATCATATGGTAGTTCTATTTGTAGTTTTCTAAGGAACCCCCAAATTGTTTTCCATAGTGGCTGTACCAACTTACATTCCCACCAACAGTGCAGGAGAGTTCCCTTTTCTCCACACCCTCTCCAACATTTGTTGTTTCCAGATTTTGTGATGATGGCCGTTCTGATTGGTGTGAGATGATACCTCATTGTGGCTTTGACTTGCATTTCTCTGATGATGAGTGATGTTGAGCATCTTTTCATGTGTTTGTTGGCCATCTGTATGTCTTCTTTGGAGAAATGCCTATTTAGATCTTCTTCCCATTTTTTGATTGGGTTATTATTATTATTATTTTTTGAATATTGAGCTGCATGAACTGTTTATACATCTTGGAAATAAATCCTTTGTCCAATGAGTCACATGAAAATATTTTCTCCCATTCTGAGGGTTGTCTTTTCATCTTGCTTATAGTTTCCTTTGCTGTGCAGAAGCTTTGAAGTTTCATTAGGTCCCACTTGTTTATTTTTATTTTTATTTTCATTGCTCTAGAAGATGGGGAAAAAAGATCTTGCTGTAATTTATGTCAAAGAGTGTTCCTCCTATGTTTTGTTCTAGGAGTTTTGTAGTGTCTGGACTTACATTTAAGTCTTTCATCTATTTGGGGTTTATTTTGTGTATGGTATTAGGGAGTGTTCTAATTTCATTCTTTTACACGTGACTGTCCCGTGTTCCCAACACCACTTATTAAAGACACTGTGTTTTCTCCATTGTATATCCTTGCCTCCTTTGTCATAGATTAATTAGTTGATCATAGGTGCTTTGCTTTATCTCTGGGTTTTTTATCCTGTTCCATTGATCTATATTTCTGTTTTTGTGTGAGTACCATATTGTCTTGATTACTGTAGCTTTGTAGTATAGTCTGAAGTCAGGAAGTCTGATTCCTCCAACTCCTTTTTTTTCCCCTCAAGATTGCTTAGGCCATTTGGGATCTTTGGTGTCTCCATACAAATTTTAGGATTTTTTTTTATCTAGTTCTGTAAAACATGCCATTGGTAATTTGACAGGGATTGCGTTGAATCTGTAGGCTGCTTTGGGTAGTATAGTCATTTTCACAATATTCATTCTTTCAATCTGAGAACACAGTTAATTTCTCCATCTGTTTGTGTCAATTTTGATGTCTTTCACCAGTGTCTTATAGTGTTCTGAGTCTTTTATTACCTTAGGTAGGTTTATTCCTAGGTATTGTATCCTTTGTATAGCAATGATGAATATAATCATTTCCTTAATTTCTGTTTCTGATCTTTCATTGTTAGTGTATAGGAACGCGAGAGATTTCTGTGCATTAATTTTGTATCCTGCAAATTTATGAAATTTATTGATTAGTTCTAGTCATTTTCTGCTGGCATCTCTAGGGTTTTCTATGTATATTATCATGTCAGCTGCAAACAGTGACAGTTTTACTTCTTTTCCAATTTAGATTCCTTTAATTTCTTTTTCTTCTCTGATTGCTGTGGCTATGAATTACAAAACAATGTTGAAAAATAATGGCAAGAGTGGACATCCTTGTCTTGTTCCTGATCTTGGAGGAAATGCTTTCAGTTTTTCACCATTGAAAATGATGTTTTCTGGGTTTGTCATATATGGTCTTTTTTTATGTTGAGGCAGGTTCCCTCTATGCCCAATTTCTGGAGATTTGTTTATCATAAATGGGTGCTGAATTTTTTTTAAAACCTTTTCCTGAATCTATGAGGTGATCATATGGTTTTTATTCTTCAATTTGTTAATATGGTGTATCACAATGATTGATTTGTATATATTGAAGAATCCTTGCATCCTTGGAATAAACCCCACTTGCTCATGCTGTATGCTGCTTTTAAAGTGTTGTTGCATTCTGTTTGCTAGTATTCTGTTGAGGATTTATTAATCTATGTTCAGCAGAGCTATAGATTTGTTTTTGTTTTTGTTTTTGTATCTTTGTATGGTTTTGGTGTCACGGTGATGGTGGTCTCATAGAATGAGTTTGGGAGTGTTCTTTCCTCTGCAATTGTTTGGAAAATTTAAGAAGGATGGGTGTTAGCTCTTCTCTAAATGTTTGATAGAATTTACCTGTGAAACCGTCTGGTCCTGGACTTTTGTTTGTGGGAAGATTTTTAATCACAGTGTCAATTTCAATGCCTGCGTTTGCTTTGTTTGTATTATCTATTTCTTCCTGGTTCAGTCTTGGAAGATTATACCATTCTAAGAATTTATCCATTTCTTCCAGGTTGTCCATTTTCTTGGCATATAGTTGCTTGTTGTAGTCTCTTATGATGCTTTTTATTTCTGCAGTGTCTGTTGTAGCTTCTCCTGTTTCATTTCTACTCTTATTGATTTGTGTCCTCTCCCTCTTTTTCTTGATGAGTCTAGATAAAGTTTTATCAATTTTGTTTATCTTCTCAAAGAACCAGCTTTCAGTTTTATTGATCTTTGCTATTGTTGTCTGTTTCTATTTCATTTATTTCTGCTCTGATCTTTATGATTTCTTTCCTTTACTAACTTTGATATCTGTTTGCTCCCCTTTCTCTAGTTTTTTTTAAGGTTAGATTATTTATTTGGGATTTTTCTTGTTTCTTGAGGTTGGATTGTGTTGCTATGGACTTCCCTCTTAGAACTGCTTTTGCTGCATCCCATAGGTTTTGGATCATAGTGTTTTCGTTGTCATTTTCTCTAGGAATTTTTTTATTTCCTCTTTGATTTCTTCAGTGGTGTTTTGATTATTTAGGAGCGTATTGTTTAGCCACCATGTGTTTGTGTTTTACAGCTTATTTTCCTGTAATTGATTTCTAATCTCATAGCATTGTGGTCAGAAAAGATGCTTGATATGATTTCAAATTTCTTAAATTTGCCAAGGCTTTACTTATGACCCAAGATGTTATCTAGCCTTGAGAATGTTCCATGTGCACTTGAGAAGAAAGTGTAATCTGCTGTTTTAGGATGGGATGTCCTATAAATATCAATTAAATCTATCTGGTCTATTGTATTATTTAAAGCTTGTGTTTCCTTATCAATTTTCTGTGTGGATGATCTGTCCATTGGTGTAAGTGAAGTTTTAAAGTCCACCACTATTATTGTGTTACTGTCAATTACTTCTTTTATAGCTGTTACTATTTGCCTTACGTATTGAGGTGCTCCTATATTGGGTGCATAGATATTTACAATTGTTATATATTCTTCTTGGGTTGATCCCTTGATCATTATGTAGTGTCCTTTCTTGTCTGTTGCAATAGTCTTTATTTTAAAGTCTATTTTATCTGATATGAATATTGCTACTCCAGCTTCCTTTTGATTTTCATTTGCATGGAATATCTTTTTCCATCGCCTCACTTTCAGTCTGCATGTGTCCCTAGGTCTGAAGTGGGTAGACAGCATATATATATGTCATTTTATTTTATTTTATTTTATTTTATTTTATTTTAATCTATTCAGCCAGTCTGTCTTTTGTTTGGATCATTTAATCCCTTCACATTTAAGGTAATTATCCATATGTATGTCACTATGACCATCTTCTTAATTGTTTTCGGTTTGTTTTTGCAGGTCATTTTCTTCTCTTGTGTTTCCCACTTAGAGAAGTTATTTTAGCAATTGTTGTAGGGCTGCTTTGGTGAATCTGAATTCTTTTAGCTTTTGCTTGTTTGTAAAGCTTTTGATTTCACTGTTGAATCTGAATGAAATCCTTGCTGGGTAGAGTATTCTTGCTTGTAGGTTCTTCTCTTTCATCACTTTAAATATATCTTGCCTCTCCCTTCTGGCATATAGAATTTCTGCTGAGAAATGAGCTGTTAACATTATGGGAGTTCCCTTGTGTGTTATTTGTCTTTTTTCCCTTGTGCTTTTTTATTTTTATTTTTTGAATTTTATTTATTATTTATTTATTTATTTATTTATTTAGCTCTTTATTGGAATATAATTGCTTTACACTTTTGTACCAGTTTTTGCTGTACAAAGAAGTGAATCAGCTGCATCCATGCATATACCCCCATATCCCCTCCCTGCTGTGACTCTCTCCCATCTTCCCTACCCCAGCCCTCTAAGTCAACACCCATCATCAAATTGATCTCCCTTTGTTATGCAGCAACTTCCCAGTAGCTATGTATTTTGCATTTGGTAGTGTATATATGTCAATGTTACCCTCTCACTCCTTCCCAGCTTCCCTTTTGCCCCCCACCATGTCCTCAAGTACATTCTCTATATCTGCATGTTTATTCTTACCCTGTCACTGGGTTCATCAGTATCATGTTGCTTTTAATAATTTTTCTTTGTCTTTAATTTTTGTCAATTTGATTACTATGTGTCTTGGTGTGTTTCTCCTTAGGTTTATCCTGCCTGGGATTCTCTGTGCTTCCTGGACTTAGGTGGCTATTTTTCTTCCCATGTGAGGGAATTTTCTGACTATAATATCTTCAAATATTTTCTCAGGTCCTTTCTGTCTCTCTTCTCCTTCTGGGTCCCCTATAATGCAAATAATGTTGCATTTAATTTTCTCCCAGAGGTCACTTAGGCTGTCTTCATTCTTTTTTCCTTATTTTGTTTTATGGCAGTGATTTCCACCATTCTGTCTTCCAGGTCACTTATCTGTCCTTCTGCCTGAGTTATTCTGCTATTGATTCCTTGTAGTGTATTTTTCATTTCAGTTATTGTATTGCTTATCTCTGTTTATTTGTTATATAATTCTTCTATTTCTTTATTAAACATTTCTTGCATCTTTTTGATCTTTGTATCCATTCTTTTTCCGAGGTCCTGGATCATCTTCACTATCATTATTCTGAATTATTTTTCTGGGATGTTACCTATCTCCACTTCATTTAGTTGGTTTTCTGGGGTGTTATCTTGTTCCTTCATCTGGTACATATTCCTCTGCCTTTTCATTTTGTCTGTCTTTCTGTGATTGTGGTTTTTGTTCCACAGGCTGCATGATTATAGTTCTTCTTGCTAATACTGTCTGCCCTCTGGTGGATGGGGCTATCTAAGAGGCCTGTGTAAGCTTCCTGGTGGGAGGGTCTGATGGTGGTTAAAACTGGGTGTTGCTTTGAAGGTCAGACCTCAGTAAAACTGTAATCTGTTTGTCTGCTGATGGTTGGGGCTGATTTCCCTATTTTTTGGTTGTTTGGCCTGAGGGAACCCACCACTGGAGTTTGCAGGCTCTTTGGCAGGCTAATGGTGGAATCCAGGAGGGCTCATGCCAATGCATACTTCCCAAAACTTCTGCTGCCAGTTTCCTTGTCCCCACAGTGAGCCACAGCCACCCCCTGCCTCTACAGGAGACCCTCAAATACTAGCAAATAGGTCTGTTTCTATCTCCTATGTGGTCACTGCTCCTTCCTTCTTGGTCCTGGTATGCACACTACTTTGTGTGTGTCCTCCAAGAGTGGAGTCTCTGTTTCCCCCAGTTCTGTGGGAGTCCTACACTCAAATCCTGCTGGCTTTCAAAGTCTGATTCTCTCATGATTTCTCCCCAAAGTTGTGAAGCCTGACGTGGGGCCCAGAATCTTCACTCCCATGGGTGGACTTCTGTGGTATAATTGTTCTCCAGTTTGTGAGTCACCCACCCAACAATTAGGGGATTTGATTTTTTCATGATTGTGCCCCTCCTACTTTCTCACTGTGGCTTCTCCTTTGTGTTTGGATATGAGGTATCTTTTTTGCTGAGTTCCAGTGTCTTCCTGTCAATGATTGTTCAGCAGTTACTTGTGATTTCAGTGCTCTCACAGAGGGAGTGACTGCATGTCCTTCTACTCTGCCATCTTGAACGAATTAAAACAAATTCTTCACCTTCCTGATTTGAATAATCGCAGACAGCAGGTGTTCTCCAAAACAGAGCAACATCCATTTGAGATGTGGATTTTATTTTTTATTGTGCTTTGCTTTTCTTTAAAATAACTTTTGTTATGACTCTCCTTATATTCCTAAGTCTATATTTTTTAGGACATTGCCTTTTTAGGTTCTTGCTAAACCTGTATGCTCACTACACAACTGTCTTCAGTATGAGGCTAAGGCAAAACTTTGTAGTTCAAAAGAAAACTTGAGAAGCCTGAATGCCATGTCCACACACAATTTGCCTAAAGCTGTTTTTGGAGGTATGCCTCCCCTGAGGTCAGAATGACCAGATTTTGCCTGCAAGGACCTACACATCCAGTATGTGACTGAGCACTCCTCCATACACACTGTAATCTGAAAATCTGATGCTCACAAAGAAGGCTTTCCTGAAGCCTATATGATTTATGTCTATAGGAAAACAGCTGCTAGCCTGCAGATGACAAATAACATCTCAGGTTGCCACTATCTTATTTTTTGAAATAAGAACATTAATACCAACAATCAACACTTGATATTTCCCCACCTCACAAGTAGATAATATTTTAACACTAAAATAAATAAAATTAAAGCATGCATACTTTCAGAACAAAGAACAAACCTTTTCACTGAATATATTTACAAACTTTAAAACCAGTTCTATAAGCTACATCAAAAGTCTCAGTAAATTAATGTGTGTTTTGCTCCCCAACATTCCACTACAAATTTCTCTAAGTGTTCCCAGTAGCCCAACATACTAGATTATAACACTCACCTGAATTGGATTTATCTTTCAAATCTACAGCAACTCCCCATCCCACAACTGCTGCAAAGCTTCTATTGTAGTGTTTCTCAATTATGGTTGAACATTAGAATCAACTGGAGACAATTGGAAAAGTCACAGTGCTCAGGCCCTAGAGATGGTGAGGACTGGACACTGTTATTTTTTAGAATCTCCTCAGAGTATTTAATGTACAAGTAAGATTGATAACCACTACCTTGCTCCTAAATTACATGCATGGATGCCCAAGCACAAATGAGGCCACATGCCCTCTGTGAGTAGACTTGTAGCTTGAAATTTAATATTAATTTTTTCTGTGTTTTATGTTGTATAATGGGATTAAATTTGGGTGTAGTTAATTAATTATTTTTTTTTATTTTTATGCCTCATTGAAAGAAGCTGCGATAGACAAAATGTCATAAGCGCAATCTCCTATATATTTTCTTTTAATAATTTTACATACTGAATTTTTTGACACTTAGGTGGCTAATCCAAATGGAATTTACTTTTGTTAATAATGTAAGAGTAATACATTAACATTTCCCACTATATAACCAATTGTACTAACATCATTTGTTAAATAAACTATTATTTCCCATTTGAAGTGTAACCATTATCATATTGCAAATTCCCATAGATATATAGATCTCTCTCTCAGTGCTTTATGTCTTTCTATTGCTGTACACTCTTATTAATGACTTAAAGTTTTAATTTATTCTTGAAATTTGTTACAGTAAGTGAAGAGCCATTAAATACAAAATAAGTTTCATTAACTTAGTTAAACAATTTTGAAGCATTTCATCTCAATCAAAGATAACAAAACACATTTTACAGTTTGAAAAATAGGTATATTAATTTTATGAACAACACTAGTTTATATAGATAATAAACAGCCCTTTGAAAGTAACAAAAAATAGTTTTTACAAAAAAAGTTGTAATGTAGTCAATGTTTATTGTAACCTTCACAAAAAAAAATTGAGGACTTAATAGCAGATGATATTTGTTGAAAGAGAGGATCAAGGGAGTCATTCAGTGGAATGGGGTGGAGACGCAGGAGATTATTTTGATTGTCTTTTATTTAAATGCTCTTAATTATAAACTTCTTTCACAGAAAAATGCCTTTAGGGAAAAATAAAGGCTATACATGAGAACACTTCAAAACAAGTGGAAATGACATGTACATGCAATACATTGAAACATCATACATCCTTTGTTACATATAGTATTGTGTGACTAGAAACTACTGTGTTCAGTAAACTGTTGAATGTGTCTTTATGTAAAACCATCACTTATACATAATTTGTTTTGAGTGGATAAGCCATTATCTTGAAAAAAAAAAAAAAGAAATAACAACAGTCATCCAAAAAGTAGTATAGCTATTCAAAACCATTTGTGGTAAAATTTAATTAAGTAAATAATGGTTATGTAAAGTAAGTCTATATTCATTCTTCCACCAATAGCCCACTGCTTTGGTATAGGTTGTATAATGTGTTTTAAACCTGGTAGGATAAGTCATTCTCACCTCAATTTTCTTTCCAAATTTTATTAGATATTGTTTCACTTTACACTTCCATATGATTTTTAGAAACAGCTTGTTAAGTTCCATGAAAATTTTAAGATTTTGAATATGCAAATCAAAACCACAATGAATTATCACCTCACATCACTTCGAATGGGCAACAAGAGACAAGAAATAACACGTGTTGGCAAGGGTATGGAGAAAAGGGAACCCTTGTGTGTTATTTGTGGGAATATAAATTGGTGCAGCCACTATGGAAAACAGTATGGAGGTTTCTCAAAAAATAAAAAATAGAACTCATATGATCCAGCAATTCCACTTCTGGATATTCATCTCAAGAAAGCAAAAGCACTAATTCAAAATGATATATGTACCCCCATGTTTATTGCAGCATTATTTACAATGGCCAAGATATAGAAACAACCTAAGTGTCCATTGGCAGATGAATGGATAAATATAGATATAGATATATAAATTATTCAGCCTTAAAAAATAAATACTATCTTGCCATTTGTGACATGTATGGACATAGAGGGCATTATTATAAGTAAAATAAATCAAAGAAAGGCAAATACCATGTGATCTCAATTATATATGAAACATAAAAACAAACAAAACACCAAGTTCATAGATAGAGAACATATGGTGCTTGTCAGACGTGGGGGCTGGGGAATGGGCAAAATGAATGAAGGAGGTCACTAGGTGTAAACTGCCATTTATAAAATAAATTTATTTATAAAATAAATAGATTTAAGGTATAGCATGATGATTATAGTTAATAATATTGTATTACATATTTGAAGGTTTCTTAGAAAATAGATCTTAAAAGCTTTCATCAGAAGGAAAAAATTGTAACTGTGTATGATGAAGAATGTTAACTAGGCTTATTGTGGTGACCATTTTACAATATATACAAATTTTGAGTCATTATGTTGTACACTTGGAACTAATATATGTCAATGATACCACAAAAAGAAAAATTTTTGAATGGAATTTTGTTGGGTTTTTGATCTATGATTCTTTACATCCGTGAACATATCTCTCCCCAATTATTTAAATTAGTCAAATCTTTTTTTATGTCCCAGTAAAGTTATTTTTTCTCAAAGGTTCTTATGACATACTGTTTAATTATTGCATAATTTATAATTTTTACACTAATGTGAATAATTTGTTTATTGTATTTTCTAGTCAGTTCCTGTTTACAGTAATCAATCATTCTATTGCTCTATTTGTGCTAATCTCATATTCTGCTCTCAAATTGAAATCTCATATTAGTTATAAATATTTTTCTCTTGGGTTCCCTATATAGAAATGTAGAAAATCATATTGTGTACAAATAATGTTTATCTATAACTTTGTAAGTATTTCTCATTATTTCTTCTCATTTATTGGCCCACAAAAGATGATTGACATTATTAATTATTAGATAAATGAAAATAAAAACCACAATGAAGTATCATCTCACACTAGTCAGAATGGCTGTCATCAAAAAAATCTACAAATTATAAATGCTGGAGAGGATATGGAGTAAAAGCAATCCTTTTACACTGTTGGTGGGAATGTAAATTGGTGCAGCCACTATGCAAAACAGTATGGAGGGGACTTCTTTAGTGCTGCAGTGGTTAAGAATCTGCCTGCTGATGCAGGGGACACGGGTTTGATCCCTGGTCTGGGAAGATCCCACATGCCATGGAACAACTAAACCCATGTGCCACAACTACTGATCCTGTGCTTTAGAGCCCATGAGACACAACTACTGAGCCCACATTACCTAGAGCTCACGCACCACAACTACTGAGACCATGCACCACAACTACCAAAATCCTCGCACTCTAGGACCTTCATGCCACAACTACTGAGCCTGTGTGCTGCAACTACTGAAGCCTGCACATCTAGAACCCATGCTCCATAACAAGAGAAGCCACCACAATGAGAAGCCCACACACCACAATGAAGAGAGGACCCCACTTGCCACAACTAGGGAAAGCCTGCATGCAACAATGAAGAACCAACACAGAAAGAAAGAAAGAAAGAAAGAAAGAAAGAAAGAAAGAAAGAAAGAAAAAATAAAAAGAAAAGAGCATCGAGATTCCTTAAAAATCTAAAAACAGAATTATCATATGATCCAGCAATTTGACCCTGGGTATATATCTGGAAAAAACAAAAACTCTAATATGAAAAGACACATGCACCCCAGTGTTCATAACTATTTAAAATAGCCAACATGTGAAAGCAACCCAACTGCCCATCAACAGACATATATATAAATATATATATATATTTACTGAGCTATCAAGAAGGAAGAAATAATGCCTTTTGCACCAGTATAGATGGACCTAATGAATATCATGCTTAGTTATGTAAGTCAGACAGAGAAAGACAAATACTATATGATATTTCTTGTACATGGAATCCAAAAATAATACAAATGAATCTATATACAAAACAGAAACAGACTCACAGTCATAGAAAAGAAACTTATGGTTACCAAAAATGAGAGGGAGCAAGGAAGGGAGGGATAAATTAGGAGTATGGGACTAACAGATACAAACTACTATACATAAAATAGATAAGCAACAATAATTTACTGTATAACACAGGGAATTATAACCAATATCATGTAATAACCTATAGTGGAATATAATCTCCAAAAAAGAGTCACTATGCTGTACAACAGAAACTAACACAATATTTTGAATCAACTATACTTCAATTTAAAAAAATACTGCCATGAAATTTCCTTGATCAAAGAAAAATTGGGTGTTATTTAGAAAGTAATAGAAAAAATAACATTGATTAAAAAGCTCTGAGAAATAACTATTCCAAAGAATAGTTATAGCCTTAAACCTTTTCATTATTTTAAAGAGTACTAAAAGTAAATAATCTCAGTATTTATATTTTTAAAAAATTTTAAAGCAAAAACAAAAGTAATAAAAAGGAAGTAGGAAGAGGGACTTAAACTAAAATTTCAAAATAATAAAAAAGTAAAAAAGAGTTTAAAATACTTGAAAATTAAAGCTCGTATTTTTAAATGAGCAATATAGTAAATCTCTCAAAAAACTGATTTAAAAAAGAAACAAACTAACAAAAATAACTGTAAGATATTAGAAATGGAGAGGAAATTTAAAAGAAACAAAAGACTATTATGAGCAACACTAAACAACTAATTCAGATTTTAGAATAAATGATTGTCCTCCTACTAAAATAAAAATTATGAAAATAGATTCAAGATGAAAAAGAAAACGTAAACAGATCAGTGATCTTTTGGATGATGATTAGAGATATATCCTTTAGACTTCTGGTTAAATGTGGTCGACTATGTACACAGACTTTTTTTCTGGTATATGCTGACATTTTATTAAAATGCTTGTTAAGAAACATTTTATGTCATAAATCCACAAGGTCAAAGACTTGAGAAAAGACAGATTATCAAAAATGGTCAAAAATTTAAAGTTAAAATGCCATTGAATAAGCAGTAACTAACTTGTCAGATGCAAAAAAAGCTGAAGACTAATTGTCAGAGATGAGAGAAACAAACAAACAAAAAAGTAATTACATGTGATAGAATCCCCAAAAGACTGGTTAACTGAAAGCAACTGTACTTCTACAAATCTGAAAGAGAGTGGATTTGAAAACAAAAAATCTTATCAGAAGTCTGTAGAAGGAAAATCTCAAAATCTTTTTATTTTCTGGGCTCCTAGATCACTGGAAGCCCTGCTTATATCTATAGGCAAGATTGGAAAATTATTCTTGGTGGACACAGGCCAACTTAAAAGAAAGACATAAATATACTGACAAATGGGGGCTACCTAACAAAATGGCCGTATGTCTGCCTTCACAAGCTAGAAAGTAAACTTGACCAGCTCTCAGGCTCCACATTCAGTGGCTCTCTTAGTTTTCAATCAAGGATCATCAGGTTTTGTGGAAAATCCTCACAGAGTTCAAAATAAAACAAAATCAAAACAGTCTAGAAGGAAACAGAGACAATTCAGGGAACAGAAGATGACTTCACAAAAAAATCCATTATTAATTCCTTTAGAGAGATAAGAGAAAATTCAGCATCCAGGAAATAAGAATGGGATGTTATAAACATACTCGAAGAGCAGGAAATAACTTGAAATTAAAAAATAAATAAATAATGAGTTGATATTTTAAAAATATACAATAGCTGTGCTGAAATAGTAAGACAGATAATTTTCAGGAATTAGAACAACAACAACAAAAAAAAGAGGAGAAAAACAGTTGAGGAAAAGATAGGGCTAATAGAGGATCATTTCAGGAGGTCCAACAGATTAATACAGGTGTTCCAGAAGTAGAGAAGAGAAAAATCAACAGGGTTAAAATTATCAAACACTGAAGATAAAGAGAAGATTCTAAAAGCTATTGGGGCAGAATTGTTAAATCACAGTAAGCATGATTGTTTAAGACTTCTCAACTGAAACTCTAAAATTTAGAAGCCAGTGGAGCACTGCCTTAAAATCACTGAGGAAACTATTTTAATTCTAGAATTTTATATCCATCAAATCTATCAAATCTCTTTGAGCGCATTGAAGCTATTATCTGCTATTTAAATGTTTATAATATTAATTTCTTACAAATCAACTAGAAGATATGCTTAAGCAAAATAGAGAGAGCAAACTGAAACTGTGAATATGTAACCTAATTCCTAACCACTGCAGTTTTTTGGTATGAATGAGCTCATTATCTGAGGATCTCAGTAATCATACTTACTGACTGGGTGACCAAGGAAAATCAGTTCTCTGAATCACTGTTTCCTTATTTGTGAAATGGAGATTATAACCCATACTTTACAGGGCTGTCATGAGCATTAAAGGAAGTAATGAAGTAAAGTACTTGTCTCAGATGTTGACTAGATTCTGCTTTTTTGTTTTTGGTATTTTTAACCTATTTCACAACTTCAGAATCATTCCACTTTAGGTTTAATAGAGCCTGACTTTCTATAAATCCTGCAATGAAATGTCCCCAGGTCTATAAATAAATAGAATAAAATATTTTTTAGCATTTTCTATATTTGACACATTGTACTACCACATGGAGTTTACAAGGAAGTGTTAGTCATTGTCCCTGTCATCAAAGATTTTACAATCTAGTTTGACATACAAGATTAACACATATGAGAATAGTCATGAACATACTGTGAACTGCAGTCCCAGTAACCATAACTGAATGAAATTAGCCTCACTTAGTAATACCTAGGTAGAATATATGTATTGTTTCTCTTCTGTAAAAAATATATTTAATATAAATATACTATAGAGATACCTCTAAGTAGCTTAGGGATGTTTAGGAAATATTATACCTCTCAACACATTTTTAGAGCAAGAATAAGGATATTATTTTTAATTTTATCTCTCTACTTTCTTTCATTGTCTGTCAGTGTTTTTCTTAAGAATAGTCTTCATATCTGTGCTACAGAATGATCCTAAGCCAAAAGTATATGTATCATATTTTTTATTTATTATTGTTAATTTTTTTAATATAGTTTTAGAATTTCCTGACTGGAATAAACTTTAGAGAGTAAATTCATTCACTCTTAAATGGTAATAGGGAAATGAGAAATAGATAAATGAAATAATTACCTCGGAGGTGTTTTCAAATTGTGCAAACTATCCACGACAAGAGATTTGACATCACCCACTCCCCATCACCCGTACACATCCTGGTGAGAATAACTGACAGAATGTGTGTGGGAAAGGGAAAAATGATTCCAAAAGAGTGAAAATTAATTGCCAAACCTGTGGGCTTAAGCCCATGAGCCCACACTTGTTGCTGATGTGCTGAAGATTCTTCAGGTGCCCATTGCTTCTATTGGGATTGCACTGCTGATAAGATTACGCTCCCACAAATACTGCTACATCTAGAAACTACCACAGCTACTCTAGAAACTCATCTCCAGAGCCCTCTATCAACTGTTTCTAATGCTGCTGTTGCTGGAGACGCTGCCAGAAGAAGGAAAAAAATAAATATATTTTTTTCTCTTGCCTTCAAATTCCCTGTCAGTGTTGCCCATTGGCAGACTGTAGCTAGAAACCAACTGTCAACGGATTTGGAAGTTTCAGGCCTCCAGAGCCTTTTGATGCATAGAACATAAAAGTCTGAAAATGGAACTGAAAGCTAATAGGAGAATACAGTTATCCATTTTATTTTTTTCTTTAAGAACTTTTATTAAGATACAATTGGCATACAATAAACTACATATATTTAAAGCGTATAATTTGATATTTTTTTCTTATTAGTAATGTATGTATGGCAATCCCAATCTCCCAATTCATCACACACCAACCCCCACCCCCCACTTTCCCCACTTGGTGTCCATATGTTTGTCCTCTACATCTGTGTCTCTATTTCTGCCTTGCAAACCGGTTGATCTGTATCATTTTTCTATATTCCACATATATGTGTTAATATATGATATTTGTTTTTCTTTCTGACTCACTTCACTCTGTATGACAGTCTCTAGGTCCATGACTTTTTGAATGTCCCAATTTCATTCCTTTTTACAGCTGAGTAGTATTCCATTGTATATATATCCATCTTATTTTTGGTAATACTGTCACTAGTCAGCTTTGATTTTAATGTAAGCCCAGACAAATGTGGATATAAAACTGAAGAGAACAATAGAGTGGCCTCTACCACACCCTCATTTTACCACCACTGGACAAAAATAAAAGGCAGGGAGGGTCAACCAAAAAAAAAAAATGAAGAGAGGAAAAAGTAAGATGGACTCTGGGAAAAGAGCCAGATTTATGGATTGTGGTTATTCACATGAACTATAATTCAATCAATAATCAGTCAATATTTACACATTTCTATAAAAATCTCCATTAGTTGGCTTATGTAAGACATTATTAAAATATTGCAAGCATGGTTCATACTCAAAATAGGAAGAAAGGAACTAAAAATTATTATTTACTCTTATGCAATTTGCAGTGTGTTGCCTGTCTTTATCCTTGACCCAATTTTATGGAGCCTTAATTTACAGAAAACTAAAACAAAATTAGTTTTTAAAAAGTACCCATGTTCACACAGCTATTAAGAAATAATATACCTACACTTCAAAATCAATATTAATTTTGTTTGTTCCCAAACATCACATCATTTCCTATGTTAGTTGTTTTAAAAGTCATGCTTTGCCTGATTGGAAAAACCCAAGAAGCTGCTTATAGCTGACTCTCTCATTCCACTAAGCTGAGACACTGACTCAGCCCCATTAACAGCTGAGTGAAGATCCCAGCCCTGCCTAACCAGAAAGTCTGGCCAGAATACATGAAAATCTGAACAGCCCAGCAATGCTCAAGCAGAGGGTACAGCAGGCAGAGCTGATAGTCTGCAGAGCAAAGCAAGTGGCCCTGTTTGGCCAGGGAACATGGAGCACAGGTCAGCTTCAGACAAGATCATAAACAAAAAGATTTTCCAGAGCTGGAGCTTGTTCTTCCCTGGGCAGGGGCAATAACTCATAGCCCCACTCATTGCTGAATACAGCCTTCAGCCCTCCAGACCAGGCAACCAATCCAGAGCACATGGGAAGCTGCGTACCCCATCCAACAAAGTGCTTACAGTGGCACTTGAACAGAAAGCACAATCTGTGGCTTTCCCCATCTGTGGAGTAAAATCAATGGCCCCATCTCACCAGGGAATTCAGTGCACAGTCTTGCATGATTTAAGTCCCTAAAAAATGAGCCACACAGACCCTGTGGTTTGTTCTGCTGCTCTGCCAAGGCACAGAAGCTAATTCAGAGTGGCATGTGCTACCAAGTAGAGTACTCAGCCTCAACCATTTGGTAAGTCTGACCAGAGAACCCAGAAGACCATGGAGCTCATTGCACAGTCTCACTTAAGCAGAGAACCAGATTAACAGTCTTATACAGCTCTTCTCAGTAAGTGGCATCAACCCCAACATAAAAGCTCTCATAGTAGCCTCACCCAAAGATAGACATTGGGAGCAAGCCCCACCTGCCCAAAGATGTTAACAACAGACATATCCAGAAACCCAAACTGAGTTGACTGGTGAAGAATTGTCTCTGCCAAAGCAAACCTATAAAGTCTGGAATGAGAGACTGCTCACTCAAATGTGCAGATACAAATGTAAAGAATCAAGAATCATAAAAAATCTGGTAAACATGATACCACCAAAGTAATCTAATAATGCTTTAATAACTGACCCTAAAGAAATGGATGTTTATGAACTGTCAGTCAAAAAATTCAGAATAAATTTCTTAAAGAAGTTTAGTAACCTACAAGAACACACAGGCAGACAATAAAATAAAATTAAGGAAACAAGGCAGGAATAAAAGAGAAGTTCAACAAAAAAATAAAAACATTAAAAAACTAAACAGAAATCCTAGAACAAAAAAAAAAAAGAAAAAAATGACTGAACTGAACAATTCAGTATAGAATGTTAAAGGTGCACTTGATCAAACAGAGAAAAGACTCATGGTATAGAAGACAGAACATTAGAAATTATCCAGTGAAAGAAACAAGAAAAAATTAAAAAGAATAAAGAAAAGCTACAAGAAATATGGAACATGATGAAAAGAAACAATAGTCACATTATGGGAACTGCGGAAGGAGAAGAGAAAAAGAAACTATCAGAAAGTATATTCAGGCCAGTAATGGCTGAAAATTTCCCAATGCTAGGGACAGAAATGGATTCCCAGATGGAAGTACAAAGGATCCCAAATAGGTTGAAACTAAATAAGGCTACTATGAGACATATTATAATTAAACTGTCAAAAGACAAAGACAAAGTAATTTTGAAAGCAGTAAGGGAAAAGAGAGAAATCATATTAAAGGGAGCTCCAATTAAGCTACCAACAAATTTCTCAACAGAAATATTTTAGTCTAAGAGAGAATGAGATGATATAATCAAATATTGAAACAAAAAAATTCTATCAACCAAAAATTCTATACCCAGAAAAGCTGTCCTTCAGATATGATGGAGAGAGAAAGACTTTTCTGAAAAACAACAACAACAAAATGCTTATGGAGCTCACCACCACCAGACCTTGAAAAGAAATGCTGAAGGAGGTTTTTGAGTGGAAGTAAAAGGATATTAATTAAAATCATAAAAGCCTAAGAAGGTAGCTTATAATTCACTGGTAATGGTACAAAGCTAGTCAAAGTTAGATTCTGTCATACAATAATGGGGTGCATAATTCATTTAAAACTCTAAAGTAAAAACCAAATGTAGTAAAAAATATGCATAACTATAATAATGTGTTATTAGTTACAAAATATAAAAATATATAAACTTTAACATCAATAACCTAAATGTTAAGGGGAAGAGAAGTAAAATTGTAAAGTTTAGGAATTCTATTGAAGTTAAGGTGTTCATTTAAAATAGGATGTTAAAATCAACAGTGTCCATCAATAGATGAATGGATAAATAAGTTGTAGTGTATATGTACAAAAGACTATTACTCAGCCATAAATAAGAATGAAATATTGCCATTTGCTGCAACATGGATGGACCTAGAGATTATCATACTGACTGAAGTCAGACAAAGACAAAAAATGTGTACTATCACTTATATGTGTAATCTAAAAAAATAACACAAATGAATTTATTTACAAAACGGAAACAGACTCACATACATAGAAAACAAACTTATGGTTACCAAAGGGGAAAGTGAAGAGAAGAATATGTATGTGTGTGTGTATGTGAGTGTGTGTGTGTGTGTGTGTGTGTATACAAGGATTTACTGTACAGCACAGGGAACTATATTCAACATCTTTCAATAAGCTATAATGGAAAAGAATCTGAAAACTATATATACGTAAGACTGAATCAATTTGCTGTACACGAAACTAACACAATATTTTAAATCAGCTATACTTCAATTTAAAATAGGGTGTTAAATTTTTAATATATTTTCTGTAAGTCTCATAGCAACCACAAGGGAAAAGCCTGTAGTAATTACACAAATGAACATGGTAAAGAAGTCAAGGATACTGGTACCAAAAGACATCACATCACACAAGAAAAGACAACAGGATAAGAAATGGGAATAACAGTTCTACAAGGCAGTAAGAAAACAATGAAAAAAAATGACAGTAGTGAGTCCTTACACATCAGTAATACTTTAAGAGTAAGTAGAATTAATTCTTCAATCAAAATACATACAATGGCTCGATGGATTTAAGAAAAAACAAGATCTAAAAATATGCTGCCTTCAAGAGATTCACTTTAGCCTTAAAGACACAGATAGTGGGAGAATGAATAGATGAAAAAAGATATTTCAAAAAATGGTAACCAAAAAAAAAAAAAAATGGGCTGGCTATACTTATATAAAATAAAATAGACTTTAAAATACTCTGAAAACTACAAGTCATTGATAAAAGAAATTGAAGAAAGCACAAATAAATGGACTGGTATCCTGTGTACATGAATTAGAAGAATTAATACTGTTAAAATATAAATACTACCCAAAGCCATCTATAGATTCAATGCAATCTCTCTCAAGATTCTAGTTTCTACTGAAAAGAAAAAAAAAATCCTAAAATTTATATGGAAATACAAACTCCCTGGATAGCAAAAGCATTCTTGAGAAAGAAGAATAAAGTAGGAGGTATCACAAACTCTGATTTCAAGCTATATTATATAGCTACACTAATAAAAAGCACATGGTATTGGCATAAAAACAGACCAATCCAACAGAATAGAGTGCCAAGAAAGAAACCCATGCATATATGTCAACAGCTATAAATATCGTTAAATAATATGTGACAAAGGAGCCAAAAATACTCAATGGAGAAAAGACCATCTCTTCAATAACTGATGCTCAAAAAATTGAATTTTTACATGTAAAGAAATGAAACTAGACCCCTATATTACACCACTCAGAAAAATTAACTTGCAATGGTTTAAAGAATTAAATGTAAATCATAATCATAAAATCATAAAACACCTACAAGAAAACATAGTAAAAAGTCTTCTTGACATGGGTCTTTACATGACTTTTTTGGATATGACACCTAAAGTGCAAGCAAAAATATACAAAATTAATAAATGACTACATTAGACTAAAAAGCTTCTGCACAGAAAAAGTAATAATCAACAAAATGAAAACCAACAAAGTGGGAAAAATTGCGAACTTTATATTTGATAAAGGGTTAATATCCAAAATATATGAACTCATATAATTCAGTAGCAAAAAAAAAAAAAAAAAAAAAGACACAAGAAAAAAAAAAAAAGAAAAGAAATCCAATTATATGAGAAAATTACATAAATAGATATTTGTCCAAATAATATATGCAAATGGCCAGCAAGTACAAGAGCATGTGCTCAACATCACTAATCATTAGGGAACTGCATTTCAAAACCAGAATGATACCACCTCATACCTGTTAAAATGGCTATTATCAAAAAGAAGAGAGGTAACAAATACCAGTGAGAGTGTGGAGAAGAGGGAACTCTTGTGCAGTGATAATGTGACTGTGAACTGTTACAGTCATAGTATGAGTTACCTCATCAAATAAAAAGTAGAACGATCATATTACCCAACATTCCCACACTGAGTAAAATATGTTTTACTTTGAGTAATATTTATGTGCAACAATGGTTCTCACAATGTGGTCCCTGGACCAGCAGCATCAGTATCACCTGGGAACTTGCTAGAAATGCAAATTATTTTCTTTTTGTTCAGCTCAAACTATTTATTGAGTAAAACTGAATGGTTAACAATCTAGTATATTGTTACAAAATGTATACACTTTGTTTCTCATTAGTTATCTATTTTATACATGTTAGTGTATATATGTGAATCCCAGTCATCCAATTCATCCCTCCACCTCCCCCCTTGCTTTCCCCTCTTGGTGTCCTTGATACTCAGAATGCAGGAGAGGAGGTCCTTAATACTTCCTCAAGCTCTGCTATCTAAAAGGAGATTGCAGATCTTTAAACAGAGATCTCTCAGCTGCCAGAGGACCCCTTTTGGATGCTTAATATTGAGTGATGTGGCATGAGTGGATTTGTTTCACTCCAAAGATTTTATTTCAGATTTTATATATATATATATATATATATATATATATATATATATATATATAATATAATATAATTTGTTTCAGAAGATCTTTAAACAGAAGCCAGAGCATCTCTCCAACAGGGATTCCTCATCTGATTTTCACCATCACTACAACTTTCTGTGCCACCCACCAAGAAAATCATTCTTTACAATGGCTGAGAAATATTCCATTGTATATATATGTACCATCTGTTCTGAATCCATTTATCTTTTGACCTTTATACTACTTAGTATCCTATATTACTTTTATAAAAAAAATCCTAATCCAGTTTTTTTCTTCCTTCTCAATTTAGAGGAAGAGATTTCTCTGTACTATTTTTAACATTTTTCATACTATATTGTATACAAACAATCCCGAATCTCTTTTACCTACTTCCTGAGGCAAAATGTTTACATCAGCAGCCTTTTTTTCCATACTGAGGTTAGATTTTTGAAGATATTTAATATCTTATAAAATTCTAAGTTATTATGTAAATGTTTACTTAATGTAAGTTCTTTGAATTACAGATATATTATGCTTTTATACCTCATCAATTTTTCTCTATTTTTCTTCCATTTTTTCAGTTTGCTATAAAGATTGTTCTCATGGAAATGTAGTTCCAAAGTTTTTTTTTATAACATCTACTAAATGATTTTACCAATTCCATATTTTTAATTCAATATTTCAAAAATTGTTACAAATGATTTCTTACAACGATTTTTGAACAGAATGTATTTGGCATATTCTAAATTTCCAGGATTTGGCTTCTAGGTTACTTTTCCAAAGATCATTTTTTTAAAATTAGTAGATCGTGAAGCTCTTAAAAGCATACATAAATGTATAAGTTAGATTGTCTTTAGAATTTTTATTTTTTACAAAAGTTTTATTGGGGTATAGTTGTTTTACAATTTTGTTAGTTTCTAATATACAGCGAAGTGAAGTAGAGTTCACTGTGATATGCAGCAGGTTCTCATTAGTTATTTATTTTATACATATTAGTGTATATATGTCAATCCAAATATCCCAATTCATCTCACCCACCCTTTACCCCCTTGGTGTCCATAGGTTTGTTCTCTACATCTGTGTCTCTATTTCTGCCTTGCAAACAGGTTCATCTGTACCATTTTTCTAGAATCCGCATATATACATTAATCTACAATATATATTTTTCTCTTTCTGACTTATTTCACTCCATATAACAGTCTCCAGGTCCATCCACATCTCTACAAATGACCCAAATCCGTTCCTTTTTTAAAAAAAATAAATTTATTTATTTATTTATTTATTGGCTGTGTTGGGTCTTCATTGCTGTGTGTGGGTTTTCTGTAATTGTGGTGAGTGGGGGCTACTTTTCTTTGTGGTGCATGGGCTCCTCATTGCCATGGCTTCTCTTGTTGCAGAGCATGGGCTCTAGGCACATGGGCTTCAGTAGTTGTGGCTCACAGGCTCTAAAGCACAGGCTCAATAGTTATGGCATACGGGCTTAGTTGCTCTGCAGCATGAGGGATCTTCCTGGAACAGGGATCAAACCCCTGTCCCCTGCATTGGCAGGCAGATTCTTAACCACTGTGCCACCTAGGAAGCCCCTCCATTCCTTTTTATGGCTGAGTAATATTCCATTGTATATATGTACCACATCTTCTTTATCCATTGATCTGTCAATGGGCATTTAGGTTGCTTCCATGTCCTGGCTGTTGAAAATAGTGCTGCAGTAAACATTGAGGTACATGTGTCTTTTTGATTTATGATTTTCTCTGGGTAGTGGGATTGCTGGGTCATATGGTAATTCTATTTTTAGTATTTTAAGGAACCTCCGTACTGTTCTCCATAGTGGCTGTGTCCATTTACATTCCCACCAACAGTGCAAGAGGGTTCCCTTTTCTCCACATGCTCTCCTTCATTTATTTTTGTAGGTTTTTTGATGATGGCCATTCTGACTGGTATGAGGTGATACCTCATTGTGGTTTTGATTTTTAGTTCTGTAATAATTAGTGATGTTGATCATTTTTTCATGTGCCTCTTGGCCATCTGTATGTCTTCTTTGGAGAAATATCTATTTAGGTCTTCTGCCCAGTTTGTGATTGGGTTATTTATTTTATTTCATTTTTTTATATTGAGCTGCATGAGCTGCTTGTATACTTTGGAGATTAATCCTTTGTCAGTTATTTCCTTTGCAAATATTTTCTCCCATTCTGAGGGTTGTCTTTTTATCTTGTTTACAGTTTCCTTTGCTTTGCAAGAGCTTTTGATTTTCATTAGGTTCCATCTGTGTTTGTTTTTATTTCCATTACTTTAGAAGGTTGGTCAAAAGTATCTTGCTGTGATTTACATCAAAGAGTGTTCTCCCTATGTTTTCATCTAAGAGGTTTATACTGTTTGGTCTTATGTTCAGGTCTTTAATTTACTTTGAGTTTACTTTTCTGTATGGTATTAGGGAATGTTCTAATTTCTTTCTTTTACATGTAGCTGTGCAGCTTTCCCAGCACCACTTACTAAAGAGATTGACTTTTCTCCATTGCATATTTTTTGCCTCCATTGTCATAGATTAGTTGACCATAAATGCATTGGTTTATCTCTGGGCTTTCTCTCCTTTTCCATTGATCAATTTTTCTGTGTTTGTGCCAGAACAATATTGTGTTGATTCCCGTAGCTTTGTGGCATAGTCTGCATTCAGGGAGCATGATTCCTCCAGCTATGTGTTTTGTTTGTTTGTTTGTTTGTTTTTGTTTTTTCCTCAAGATTGCTTTGGCTATCCAGGGTCTCTTGTGTTTCCATACAAATTTTGTTTCCATGCAAATTGTAAGATTTTTTTTCTAGTTCTGTTAAAAGACCATTGGTAATTGTAGGAACTCCATTGCATCAATAGATTGCTTTTGTTAGTATACTCATTTTCACAATATCAATTCTACCAATCCAAGGACATGGTATATCACTCCATCTGTTGTGTCATCTTTGAGTTCTTTCATCAGTGTTTTATAGTTTTCTAAATACAGGTCTTTTACCCCCTTAGGTAGATTTATTCCTAGATATTTTATTCTTTTTGTTTTGTTGTTTGAGTGAGATTGTTCCCTTAATTTCTCTCTCTGATCTTTTATTGTTAGTGTATAGGAGTACAAGAGACTTCTGTGCATTAATTTTGTATCCTGCAACTTTACCAGATTCATTATTTAGCTATCGTAGTTTTCTGGTGCCATCTTTATGATTTTCTAAGTACAGTATCATGGCATCTGCAAACAGTGAGAGTTTTAATTTTTTCCTGTTCCAATTTGTACTCATTTTATTTTTTTTTTCTTCTCTGATTGCTATGGCTGGGACTTCCATAACTCTGTTGAATAATAGTGATGGCAGTGGGCATCCTTGTCTTTTTCCTGATCTTGGAGGAAATGCTTTCAGTTTTTCACCATTGAGAATGATGTTTGCTGTGGGTTTGTCATATATGATCTTACTATGTTGAGGGAGGTTCCCTCTATGCCCACGTTCTGAAGAGTTTTTATCATAAATGGGTGTTGAATTTTGTCAAAAGATTTTTCTGCATCTATTGAGATGGTTATATGGTTGTTATTCTTCAACTTGTAAACATGGTGTACTACATTGTTTGATTTGCATTGATTGAGGAACCCTTGCATCCCTGGGATAAATCCCACTTGATTATGGTGTCTGATGCTTTTAATGTGTTGTTGGATAATGTTTGCTAATATTTTGTTAAGGATTTTTGTGTCTATGTGCATAAGTGATATTGGTCTGTAATTATCTTTTTTTTTGTAGTAATTTTGTCTGGTTTTGGTATCAGGATAATGGTAGCCTCGTAGAATCAGTTTGGGAGTGTTCCTTCCTCTGCAATTTTTTGGAAGAGTTTGAGAAGGATGGGTGTTAGCACTTTTATAAAGTTTTAATAGAATTCACCTGTGAAGCCATTTGTCCTGGACTTTTGCTTGTAGGAAGATTTTTAATCACAGTTTGAATTTCATTGCTTGTGATTGGTCTGTTCAGATTTTCTATTTTTTTTTAGTTTAGTCTTAGAAGGTTATACGTTTCTAAGAATGTGTCCTTTTCTTCCAGGTTGCCATTTTATTGACATATAGTTGGATGTTGTAGTGTCTTATGATCCTTACTATCTCTGAGGTGTCCGCTGTATCTTCTCCTTTTTCATTTCTAATTTTACTGATTTGAGTCTTCTCCCTTTTTTTATTGGTGAATCTGGCTAAAGTTTTATTGATTTTGTCTATCTCCTCAGGGAACCAGCTTTTAGTTTTATTGACCATTGTTATTGTTTTCTTTGTTTCTATTTCATGTATTTCTGCTCTGATCTTTATGATTTATTTCTTTCTATTAACTTTGGGACTTTTTGTTCTTTCTCTAGTTACTTTAGGTGTAAGGTTAGATATTTTTCTGAGATTTTTTTTGTCTCTTGAGATAGGATTGCATTGCTATAAACTTACCTCTTAGAACTACTTTTGCTGCATCCCATAGGTATTTGGTCATCATGTTTTCATTGTCATTTTTCTCTAGGTATTTCTTGAAATCCACTTTGATTTCTTCAGTGATCTCTTGGTTATTTAGTGCATATTTCTTAGCATCCCTGTGTTTGTGATTTTTATAGTTATTTTTTAAGATCTTTATTGGAAGATAATTGCTTTACTCTGTTGTGCCATTTTTTGGTGTACAACAAAGTGAATCAACTATATTTATACATATATCCCCATATCCCCTCCCTCCCGTGACTCCTTCCCATCTCCCTATCCCAGCCTTCTAAGTAATCACCCATCATCAAGTTGATCTCCCTGTGTTATTCAGCAGCTTCCCACTGGCTATCGATTTTACACTTGGTACTGTATATATGTCAATGATACTCGCTCTCTTCACCCCAGTTTGCCTTTCACACCACACCCCATGCCCTCCACATTTGTGTCCTTATTCTCCCCTGTCACTGGGTTCATCAGTACCATTTTCTTAGATTCCATATATATTCATTAGCATATGGTTTTTGTTTTTCTCTTTCTGGCTTACTTGGCTTACAGACTCTAGGTCCATCGAATGCACTACAAGTAACTAAATTTCATTCATTTTTATGGCTGAGTAATATTCCATTGTATAAATGTGCCACATCTTCTTCATCCATTCATTTGTTAATGGGCATTTAGGTTGCTTCCATGGCCTGGATATTGTGTATATGCTGCAATGAATATTGTGGTCCATGTTTATTTCTGGATTATGCTTTTCCATGGGTATATGCCCAGGGCTGGCATTGCTGGGTCATACAGCAGTTTTATTTTTAGTTTTTTAAGGAACCTCCATACTAATTTCCATAGTGGCTGTACCAATTTACATTCCCACCAACAGTGCAGGAGGGTTACTTTTTTTCCACACCATCTCCAACATTTATTGTTTCTAGTTTTTTTTTTTTTGTTGTTGTTGTTGATGGCCGTTCAGACCCCTGTGAGATGATACCCCATTGAGGCTTTGACTTGCATTTCTCTCATGATTAGTGATGTTAAACATCCTTTCATATGTTTGTTGGCCATCTGCATGTCTTCTTTGGAGAAATGTCTATGCAGGTCTTCCACCCATTTGTGGATTGGGTTATTTGCTTTTTTGATATTAAGCTGCATAGGCTGCTTATATATTTTGGAAATTAATCTTTGTCAGTTGCTTCATTGGCAAAATTTTTTTCCCATTCTGAGGATTATCTTCTTGTTTATGGTTTCTTTTGCTGTGCAAAAGCTTTTAGGTTTAATTAGGTCCAATTAGTTTATTCTTGATTTTATTTCCATTATTCTAGAAGGTAGGTCAAAAACAATCTGGCTTTGATTTAACTCACTGAGTATTCTACCTGTGTATTCCTCTAAGAGTTTTGTAGTGTCTGACCTTACATTTAGGTTTTAATAAATTTTGTTTATTTTTGTGTATGGTGTTAGGAAGTGTTCTAATTTCATTCTTTTACACGTAGCTGTCCAAATTTCCCAGCACCACTTATTGAAGAAACTTTCTTTTTTTCTATTGTATATTCTTGCTTCCTTTGTCAAAGATAAAGTACCCATATGTTTGTGGGTTTATATCTAGGCTCTCTATTCTGTTCCATTGATCTATATTTCTGTTTTTGTTCCAGTACCATACTATATTCTTTTATAAAATTATTTATTTTATTTCTTTATTGGCTGCATTGGGTCTTCCTTGCTTCACATGTGCTTTCTCTAGTTGCTGAGAGTAGGGGCTACTCTTCATTGTGGTGCACAGGCTTCTCATTGTAGTGGCTTCTCTTGTTGCGGAACACAGGCCCTAAGCACGTGGGCTTCAATAGTTGTGACACATGGGCTGAATAGTTGTGGTTCATGGGCTTAGTTTCTCTGTGGCATGTGGAATATTCCCAGAGCAGGGTATGAACCCGTGTCCCCTGAATTAGCAGGCATAGTCTTACCCACTGCACCACCTAGGAAGTCCAGTACCACACTATCTTGATCACTGTAGCCTTGTAGTATAGTTTCAAGTCAGGGAGCCTGATTCCTACAGCTCTGTCATTTCTTCTCAAGATTGCTTTGGCTATTCAGGGTCTTTTGCATTTCCATACAAAACGTAAAATTACTTGCTCTAGTTCTGTGCAAAATGCCATTGGTAATTTGATAGGGATTGTGTTGAATCTGTAAATCACTTTGGGTTGTATACTCATTTTCACTATGTTGATTCTTCCAATCCAAGAGCATGGTATGTGTCTCCATCTGTTTGTATCATTTTCGAATTTTTTCAACAGTGTCTTATAGTTTTCTGCATACAAGTCTTTTGTCTCCTTAGGCAGGTTTATTCCTAGGTGTTTTATTCTTTTTGTTGCAGTGGTAAGTGGGAGTGTTTCCTTAATTTCTCTTTCTGGTCTTTAATTGTTAGTGTATAGGAATGCAAGAGATTTCTGTGCATTAATTTTGTATCCTGCTACTTTACTAAATGCATCGTTTAGTGCTAGCAGTTTTCCATAGCATCTTTAGGATTTTCTACGTGTAATATCATGTCATCTGCAAAGAGTGACAATTTTACTTCTTCTTTCACAATTTGGATTCCTTTTATTTTGTTTTTTTTCTCTGATTTCTGTGGCTAAAACTTCCAAAACTATGTTGAATAATAATGGTGAGAATGGACACCCTGGTCTTGTTCCTGTTCTTTGAGGGAATGCTTTCAGTTTTTCACCATTTAAAACGATGTTGGCTGTTGGTTTGTTATACATGGCTTCTATTATGTTGAGGTAACTTCCTTCTAAGCCCACTTGCTGGAGAGTTTTTATCATAAAAAGCTGCTGAAATTTGTCAAAAGCTTTTTCTGCATCTATTGAGATGATCATATGGTTTTTATCCTTCAATTTGTTAATATGGTGTATCACATTGTTTGATTTGCTTATATTGAAAACACTTTGCATTCCAGGGATAAAAACAACTTGATCATGGTGTATGAACTTTTTAATGTGCAGCTGGATTCTGTTTCCTAGTATTTTGTTGAGCATTTTTGCATCTATACTCATCCATGATATTGACCTGTAATTTTCTTTTTTTGTGACATCTTTGCCCGTTTTGGTATCAGGGTCATGGTGGCCTCCTAGAGTGAGCTTTGGAGTGTTCCTCTTTCTGCTATATTTTGGAAGAGTTTGAGAAGGTTAGGTGTTAGCTCTTCTTGAAGTGTTTGATAGAATTCGCCTGTGAAGCCATCTGGCACTGGACTTATTTTTGTTGTTCTTGGAAAACTGTTAATTAAATTCCCAATTTCAGTGCTTCTAATTGATCTGTTCATATTTTCTATTTCTTCCTGGTTCAGTCTTGGAAGATTGTAGTTTTCTATGAATTTATCCATTTCTTCCAGGTTCTCCAATTTATTGCCATATACTTGCTTGTAGTAGTCTGTCATGATCTTTTATATTTCTGCAGTCTCAGTTGTTACTTCTCCTTTATAACTTCTAATTTTATTGATTTGCATCTTCTCCCTTTTTTTTTTTTCCAGATGAGTCTGGCTAATGGTTTATGAATCTTTTTTGTCTTCTCAAAGAACCAGCTTTTAGTTTTGTTGACCTTTGCTATTGTTTACTTCATTTCTTTTCCGTTTATTTCTGATGTGATCTTTATGATTTCTTTCCTTCTGCTCACTTTGGGGTTTGTTTGTTCTTCTTTCTCTAAATGTTTTAGATGTAAGGTTAGCTAGTTTATTAGATATTTTTCTTGTTTTCTAAGGTAGGCCTGTGTTGCTATAAACTCCCCTCTTAGAACTGCTTTTGCTGCATCCCATAGGTTTTGAGAAGTTGCATTTTCATTGTCATTTTTTCTAGGTTTTTTTTAATTTCCTCTTTGATTTCTGCAGTGATTTCTTAATTGTTTAATAAAGTATTATTTGCCCTCCATGTGTTTGTATTTTTTAATTTTTTTTTCCTGTAATTGATATTTAGTCTCATGAGGTTGTGGTCAGAGAAAAATGCTTTATATGATTTCAATTTTCTTGAATTTACTGAGGCTTGATTTGTGACTCAAGATGTGATCTATCCTGGAGAATGTTCTATGTGCACTTGTGAAGAAAGTATATTCTGGAGTTTTTGGATGGACTGTCCCATATATATCAATTAAGTCGAGATGGGCTTTAAGCTAGTGTTTCCTTATTTCTTTTCTATTTGGATGATCTGTACATCGGTGTAAGTGGGATTTTAAAGTCCCTTACTATTTTTGTGTTACTGTTGATTTCTTTTTGTTTTCTTTAGGCCCTGAAGAGATTGGATGATGCCCATTCACATTGTAGAGGACAATCTGCTTTACTCAGTCTATCAACTCAAATGCAAGTCTCATCTGGAAGCTTCCTCACAGACATACCCCCAAAATAATCTTTAGCTATTATCTGGGCATCCTGTGGCCCAATCAAGTTGACATATAAAATTAATCATTACATCTGTCTTCTTTATTAAATATGAATTTCTAGTTAGATCTAAGGCTTAATAAGATTTGGAAAGAATGTTTTATAGATAGAGATATGTCTTACCAGAGATTTTGAGATATTTCTGGAAGATAGAAAAATATAATCATTGAATTTATGGGAAAATCAGAACAGACAAAGCCAAAGTCATACGCAAGAGAATGCTACTGGAGAGTGAACAAAAATTCTCATTTGAAATTAAAACCTATGATCCAATTACCAATATAGCTGGATCACAACCTTCATCCTCAAATATGAAGAGGAAGCAAAAAGTAATAAACATTAACAATGTGATAGTATCGATATAAATGGTGGAACACTTTATTATCCACAAGAGGATATAAGTTCGGCATATAACTTCCAAACTGCTATACTAAAGCAAAGAGAACAAGAAAAAAATTAGTAGTATGACAAAAACCATTATGCAAACAGAGATAATTTATTGTAAGTAGAAAAATAAAATGAAATGGCAAGAATAATTACAATAATTCTTAGTTGGTTAAATTATTTGTTCATGTGACATAAAGTTGCAGAATGACTAAGGGAAAGTAAACTATTTTAAATGTCCTATAAGAGAAACATCTAAACCAAAGACACAGATAACTAAAAATGAAAGTATAAACTCAGATCTCTCAGGCAAATGCTAACAGAAAAATATATGTATAACAAAATATGTAACATACATATATAATTCAGGAAGAAAATTAGTCAATGAACAAATAAAGATATTTTATACAGATTTTTAAAATTCCAAAAAAGCATACATGTCTCTTAGTTAAATCACAAAAGACCATCATTTCTGCCATAACAACTAAAAAAGTAAACAGATAACTAAAAAAAATCTGTGCATACACAAATGTCTACGGATCTAAATTGCATAAAGAAAATAACCCTTCATAGGTGAGTAGATTTGTGATGACTGGGGACATTTGCCTAATTCTTGCATGGAGGATGCAAAATCAAGACTATCATAAATAGAAGGATTCTTCTAAGGTAGGAAAATTTGAAAAGCTTTTAATTATTGTGTAAGTTTTTGTGATAGATTAGAATTGGTAGCAGAACCAAATGCTAAGTAATTCTCCTCACTCACCCACTGATTTCCCATAGGGAATTTTAATGAGTGCAAAGCCACAGTAATAGTAGTGGCATATAGCATAGGGACTGAAGGCTGGGATCTCAGCTCAGAAACAGAGACTGATCTTAAAATCTTATGGTGCTTATATTGCAAAGTTGTGCTGGAGAAAAAGTTCTGTTGAAATCCAGACTTGATCCAGTTCAGTTACTGATTAGATAAATGTGATTTGTTTCTCACCTTAGTTGCAGAACAAAAGAAAGAGTATATCTTCAACAGGGAAATTTAATATTTATATATTTATAAAATTTAATATATCAGGCTCTAAGTGCTCATTTAAATGAAGTTACCAGTAAAATAGTATCAAATAAATGCTTTAAATATGACAAATTGTTACACAAAAATCAAACAGACATTGCTGGGAGAAATTAAATAACATTAATAAATGGAGAGATACATTATGGCCATGGTCTGGATGATTGATAATTATTAAGATGGTCATTCTCCCCAAATTGACCTATAAATTTAACATAATTCCAGTCAAAATCCTAGCAGCCTTGTTTTTGTAGAAATTGATATTCTGATATTACAATTTATACAGATATGTAAAGAACATACATAGCAAAAAGTGTTGAAAAGGAATAACAATATTGGATCATGACTTTACACTAGCTGATTTCCATATTTACTTTAAAGCTACAATAGGTACACACACAGAAATAGACAAAAAGATATGAATCAAATAGATAGTCCATTAATAGACCCTCACATATACAGTAACTTGATTTTTTACAAACGAGTCAAGATATTTCAAAGGTGGGAAAAAAATGGTACTGATGAACCCAGTGACAGGGCAAGAATAAGGATGCAGATGCAAAGAATGGACTGGAGGGCAGGGTGTTGGGGGGGTGGGGGGTGAAGGGGAAGCTTGGATGAAGTGAGAGAGTAGCATAGACATATATACACTACCAACTGCAAAATAGATAGCTAGTGGGAAGTTGCTGTATAACAAAGGGAGATCAAGTCAATGATGGGTGATGCCTTAGAGGGCCAGGACAGGGAGGGTGGGAGGGAGTTGCAGGAGGGAGGGGATATGGGGATATATGTAAATAGAGCTGATTCACTTTGGTGTACCTCAAAAACTGGTACAAGACTGTAAAGCAATTATATTCCAATAAAGAGCTAAAAAAAGGATATTTCAAAGGTGGAAATGGACATATTTTCAAAAAATGGTTTGGGACAATTGAACACTCATAGACAAGAAAAAATGAATTGACATAAACCTCATATCTTATACAAAACTTAATTGAAACAGTCATAAACCTTAGTGTAAAACACAAAATTATAATTAAAAAAACTTCTAGAAAATAACACTAGAAAAAACACGAGGTGATTTTGGCTTTGGTGATGAATTTTTAGATAAAACACTAAAAGCTTAATCTATGTTAGAAAATAAGTTATTAGTTTGGACTTTATTAAACTTAAAGTTTTGAGTTGTCCAAAAGAAACTGAAACAATTAAGAAAATGGAAAGACAAGGCACAGACTGGAAAAAAAAATATTTGAAAATCTAATGTCTCATAAAGGACTCTCCAAGAATGTATTTTAAAAACCTTAAAATTTAACAAAAGCAAATAAATGAGCCAATGAAACAGTGACAACAGATCTGAACAGATACTTCACCAAAAAAAAAAAAAAAAAAAAAAATATATATATATATATATATATACACACACACACACACACATACAAGTAGCAAATAAGATATGCTTACCATTATATATCATTAGGGAAATGCAAATCAAAACTAGAGTAGAGGTTACTACACACTTTCAGAATTTTTAAATTGATATAATACTATACATCTATTCAAATGGATGAAATTGACAATTGACAATACCGAGAGGTGGGATTAGAATGATGGAGCAAGAGGATACTGAGCTCATCTCCCCTCATGAACACATCCAAACTATAATTACAATACATATAGAACAACTTTTGCTGAAATTGACCGGAAAACTAGCAGTATGGCTCTTCTACCACCAAGCTGTAATGAAAAGATCCACACAGAGTTTAGTAGAAAGGGAAGAGAATCCATCTAGTCAGCACCTGCAGCCCTAGTAGGGGACCCAGAAGAGAAGGCAGATATCACAGGCTTGGGGATCCTCCCAGGGGAGCAAGGGATTTGAGCCACATATTAGGCACCTGGGGTCCAACACTGGGAAGATGAGCCCCCTTAGCTGGTTTGAAATCAAGTGGGGCTTACAGGAGTGGTGTAAGAAACCAAGACTCCACTTTTGAAGAGCAAGTGCACAGACATGCTTACTCCCAGTCACAGGGCAGAAGCAGCAGGTTGATACTACCCAGGGTTCAGGCCAGCTTGCCAGGGCCACAGCAGCACGCCTCCCCCTCAGCTTGCATTGGGCTTCTGCTCCAATCTCTTTTGCTCTCCACTAAGGTGAAGTTTGCCTTTACCAACAAAAGTACACACACTTGGAGGAAATGGAGCTGGCTTGGGCCCTGGCCCTGCCTCTGAACAGGGTGGAAGCAACCTTTACCAGAGTGTGCATCCATGCACACACTTGGGAAGCAACAGAAACAGCTCCTGGGTGGATACTGCCATTTCTGGCATGCACATCCCTGCACACATTTGGGAGGGTGCAAAACCATCTCAGTAGTCTGCCTCCACCCCTCTCGTCCTGACCTAGCTTTTATCCAATGTGGGCACGCCAGGGAAAAAGTGAAACCAGCACAGAAGTACAGTCCTAAGCCCTTAGAACCCATCCACACCCCCAACCAAGGCAGAGACTGCCATCACACCCAAGATAAAGACAATTCCCACAAAACTTCTGCTCCAGAACCCTGGGACCTGACCCTGCACCAAATAGGGTAGTAAATGCCTTTGAGCATAGGAGAAGCCTCAGCTTGCCCCTGGCTCTGGCCCTAGCCCAGCTCCAACTCCAGTCCTACTTCCTATGAAGGTACTGGCTGCCAGTACATCTTGGGGGAAGACATGGCCAACACTCACTTCAAAGCCAGCTCTCTCACCAAATCTACTGAGCACACACAGAGTGCATAGGGATGCTCTTACACAAAGATACCCCTTCACAACCAGGATAGGTAACTGTTTCATCTAATTTCATAGAGACAGAGAAAGTTAATCAAAATGAAAAGACAGAGGAATATGCTTCAAACAAAATAGCAAGAAAAAAAAAAAACCTGAAAAACTCTAATGAAGCAGAAATAAAAACAACTGATAAAGAGTTCAAAACTACAGTAATAAAAATGCTAACTGGACTTGGGTAAAGAATAGATGAACACAGTGAGAATTTTAACAAAGAACTAGAAAATATAAAAGAGAACCAGTTAGAGCTGAAGAATACAATAATTGCAATAAAAATACACTGGAAGGAAATAACAGCAGATTAAGTGATACAGAAGAAAGCATAAACAATCTAGAAGATAGAATAATGGGAGTCATGCAATCAGAACAGTCAAAAGAAAAATATTTTTTTTTAAATGAGGAGAGTTTAAGGGATGCCTGGTACAACATTAAGTATACTAACATTGCATAATAGGTATCCAAGAAGAAGAGAGAAAGAAAGGGGTAAAATATATATTTGATGAAATTATGGCTGAAAACTTCCTGAACCTGAAGATGGAAACAGATATCCAGTTACAGGAAGCACAGAGAGTCCCAAACAAAGTGAACCCAAGCAGTCCTACCTATGTCATAATTAAAGTGACAAAAGTTAAAGAGAATTTTAAAGGCAGAAAGAGTAAAACAAAGTCACTTACAAGTGTACTCCCATAAGGCCATTGGTGATTTCTCAGAAGAAACTTCAAAGGCTGGAAGGGAGTGGCATGATATATTTAAAGTGCTGAAAGGTGAAAAGCTACAACCTAGGATACTCTACTCACAATGTTATCATTTAGAATTGAAGGAGAGTTAAAAAAACTTCTCAGACAAGAAAAAAGTAAAAGAGTTTATCAGTACTAAACAGACACTAAAAAAGTGTTAAAGGGCCTCCTTTAAGTGAAAAATAACAGACTACAACATGAAATAAAAAATTATAGGAAGGTAAAAGCGCCACTGGTAAAGGCAAATATATAGTAAATGTGGATCAACCACTCAAATAAGCTAGTACAAAGGTTCAAATAAAAAAATTGTAAAATCAACTAAAACTATGATGAACAGTTAAGGAATAGACATGAAGATGTAAAATATGACATTAAAAACACAAAACATGGGGAGTAGTGAGTGAAAAATGTAGATCTTTTAGAATGTGTCTATTTAAATAACTATCATTTTAAACCAAGTAGATATAGTTATTGGTCAAAATATATGAACTCCATGGTAAACACAAATAAAAAAACCTACAATAGATACATGAACATTAGAGAGAGATTCACAGTAACATAACAAAGAAAATCATCAACCCATGAGGGAAGAGACAAAGAAGAGCCACAAAAGCAATGAGAACACAAGTAACAAGTGACAATAATTACATATGTATTGATGACAAACTGAAATTATAATGAAGTGCTCACAGTTCAGGCATACAAAAACGGAGTTGGGAGGCCATTGAGGATCTGTTCCTAGTTTTGTCTCTGCACCACTGAGAACTTGATATTTCTTTGAACTGTACCAGATCCAAGGACACCACTATCCATATTCAGAACAATACCTACCAGCTGCAATCTTATGTTCTCAAGGTCTCCCCTTATGCAATCATTTCGTCCCTGAACCAATTCTAACATAACAAGCACCCTTATTTATTGCCAGCTCCAATTATAATTCTTGATAAACAACTCATGTAACTAACTGTAACCTTGTGGTTTTTGCCTTCATAAGTTCTCCCCCTTTTTGTAATTGGGAGGAACACAAATCAAGTGCTTCTTAAATCTGTTTCCCAGGCTGCAGTTCTAACAAACCCCAAATAAACACCTTTTTATTCTATTGAGTTCTCTGTTTCAGATATTTTGATTGACATTATCATATCACTTTTAATGTTAATGTACAAAATGTTCTAATCAAGAACATTTTAATTGGATAAAATGATTAGACCCATCTATATGCTGCTTATAAGAGACTCACTTAAGAGCTAAAGATACACACACTGAAAGTGAGAGGATGGAAACAGATATCCCATACAAATGGAAAACAAAAGAAGCTGGGTTTTCAATACTCATATCAGACAAAGTAGTAGACTTTATTTTAATTTCATTTTTATTGCAGTGTAGTTATTTTACAATATTGTGTTAGTTTCAGGTGTACAGCAAAGTGATTCAGTTTTATATGTATGTGTATATATATATATTAGATTATTTTCCATTATAGATTATTACAAGATATTGAATATTGTTCCCTTTGTTATAGAGTAAATGTTGCTTATCTATTTTATGTATACTAGTTTGTATCTGTTAATCCCATACTCCTAATTTATCCCTCCCTCTTTTCCTTTTGTTAACCATAATTTAGTTTTCTACATCTGTGAATCTGCTTCTGTTTTATATATAGATTCATTTGTACTATTTTTTAGATTCCACATATGAATGATATCATATAATATTTGTCTTTCTCCTTCTGACTTACTTCACCTAATATGATATTCTCTAGGTCTATCCGTGTTGTTGCAAATGGCAATATTTCATTCATTTTTATGGCTGAGTGGTAATCCATTGTTTGTGTGTGTGTGTGTGTGCGTGCATGCGTGTGTATGACATCTTCTTAAACCAATCATCTGCTGATGGGCATTTAGATTGTTTCCATGTCTTGGCTATTATAAATAGTGCTGCCATGAGCATTGGGGTGCATGTATCTTTTTGAATTAGAGCTTTCATCTTTTCCAGATATATGCCTAGAAGTGGAATTGTTGGATCATATTGTAGCTCCATTTTTAGTATTATAAGGAGCCTCCATATTGTTTTCATAGTGGCTGCACCAATTTACATTCCCACCAACAGTGAAGGAGGGTTCCCCTTTCTCCACACCCTCTCCAGCATTTATTATTTGTAGGCATTCTGATGATACCCATTCTGACGAGTGTGAGGTGATATACTTCATTGTGGTTTAGATTTGCGTTTATCTAATAATTGGTGATGTTGAGCATCTTCACATGCCTACTGACTATATTCATGTCTTCTTGGAGATGTGTCTATTTAGATCTTCTACCATTTTGATTGAGTTTTTTGTTTTTCAATTAGTGAGTTGTATGAGCTGTTTGTATGTTTTGGAAATTAACCCTTGTTGGTCACATCATTTGTGAGTATTTTCTCCCATTCTGTAGATTGTCTTTTTGTTTTGTTGATGGTTTTCTTTACTGGGCAAAAGCTTTTAAGTTTGGTTAGGTCTCATTTATTTATTATTTATTTATTTATTTATTTATTTATTTTTTGCCTTGGGAAACTGATCTAAGAAAATATAGCTATAATTTGTGTCTGAAAATGTTTTGCTTATGTTGTCTTCTAGGAGTTGTATGGTGTTGTATCTTATATTTAGGTCTTTAAAGCATTTTGAATTTATTTTTTTATATTGTGTGAGGGAGTGTTCTAATTTCACTGATTTACATGAGGCTGTCCAGCATTCTCAATACCACTTGCTGAAGAGGCTGTTTCGTCTCTGTTATATATTCTTGCCCCTTTTGTCAAAGATTAATTGACTGTAGGTGTGTGGGTTTATTTCTGAGCCCTCTTTTCTGTTCCATTGGTCTATATGTCTCTTTTTGTGCCAATACCATGCTGTTTTGATCAGTGTAGCTTTGTAGTATTCACACAAAGTAGACTTTAAAGTCTATAATAAAAGAGAAAGAAAGGCATTATATAATGATAAAGTGATCATGACATGAAAAGAATATAACATTTGTAAACATATATGCATCTAATATAGGAGCACCTAAATATATAAAGCAAATATTAAAGGGAGGTATTAACAATAACACACAAAATAATAATAGAGGACTCTAACACTCCAATAACATCAATGTACAGATCATTCAGAAAGAAAATCAATAGGGAAACAGTGGCCTTAACTGACACATTAGACCAGTTGGATTTCATATATATCCAAGGATCTTTCATCCAAAAAAACAGCAGAATCCACATTGTTTTCAAGTGCACATGGAATGATATCCAAGACAGATCATATGGTAGGCCACAAGACAAGTCTCAGCACATTTAAAGGATGCAAATTATATCAAGCATCTTTTCTGATCACAATAGTATGAAGCTGGTAATCAATGAGAGGAAGAAAAATGGGAAAAGAATGAACACATGGAGATGAAAACATTACTTAAAACCCAATGGGCCAATGAGAAATCAAAGAGGAAATCAGAAAACACCTTTAGACAAATGAAAATTTAAACACAACTTTACAAAATCTATGGGACACAGAAATAGAAAATCTAAGTGGGAAGTTTATAGTGATACAGGCCTAGCTCAAGAAAGAAGAAAAAAATCTCAAAAGACAACCTAACCTACTATCTAAAGGAATGGGAGAAAAAGAAGAACAAACAAAACCCAAAGTCAGCTGAATGAAGGAAATAATAAATATCAGAGAGGAAATAAATAATAGAAAGACAGAAAGGTTGTAGAAAAGATCAACAAAAGTAAGAGGTAGTTTATTGACAAGATAAACAAAATTGATATGTCTTTAGCAAGCTCTTTAAAAAAACAAATGAGGACTCAAATAAAATAAGAAAAGAAAGAGGAGAAATACCTAATACCACAGATATACAAAAAATATATATATAAGAATCTACTGTGAACAGTTTTATGCCCACAAATTGGAAAATTTAGAAGAAATGGACAAATTTCTATAAACATACAACCTGCCAAGACCGACTCAAGATGAAACAGACAATTTGAACAGACCAATTACTAGAAGTGAAATAGAATCTCTATTTTAAAAAAATACTCTTACAAACAAAAGTCTAGGACCACATTGCTTCACTGCACAATTATTCCAGATGTATAAGGAAGAATTTTACCTATCCTTCTCAAAGTATTCCAAAAAGTCAAATAGGAAGGAAGACACCAAAATTCATTCTATTAAACCATTAGTACCCTGATACCAAAACCAGACAAAGACACAACAGAAAAAGAATATTGCAGGCCTTAGATGAATATAGATAGAAAAATCCTCAACAATAAGGTAGAAAATTGTATTCAACAATATATATAATATAGATGGAATGCCTCAGATGACTAGAGATGGAAAAAATCCTCAACAGTATGATAGAAAACTGTAGTCAGCAATACATACATCTTACATCATGATCAAGTGGGATTTTTTTCCAGGGATGCAAGAATGGTTAAATATCTGCAAATCAATTGATGTGATACACCGCGTTAAAGAAATTAAGGTTAAAAATCACACAATTATCTCCATAGATGCAGGAAAATCATTTGTCAAAAATTCAACCCTTTTTCATGGTAAAGAAAACTATCCTCAAAGTTTGATATAGAGGGAACATATCTGAACATAACAAAGGCCATTTATGACAAAGCCACAGCTAACATCATAGTCAATGGTGAAAAGGTTTCAGCTTTTCCTCTAAAATCAGGAACAGAACAAGCACACTTACTCTTGCCATTTATACTTCATATATTATCGGAACTCCTAGCCACAGCAGTCAGATAATAAAAAGAAATAAAACACATCGAAATTGGAAGGGAAGATGTAAAACTGTGATTAGTTGTAGATGACTTGATACTATATATAGAAAACCCTAAAGTCTCTATCAAAAAACTGTTACAACTAATAAATGAGTTCAGTAAAGCTTGAGGATATAGGACTAACATACAGAAATCTGTTGCTTTTATATACACTTAATAATGAACTAGCAGAAATGGAAAGCAAGAAAATAATCACATTTACAATCACATTAAAAAAATAATATACCTAGAAATAAACTTAAGTTTATTAAATAAGGAGAGGGACACATTTGACCTGAAGGCCATAGTTTATTGTCCCCTGATATAAAAGCCAGACATAAGGACTCAAGAAACAATTTGAAAGAGTTCCTACTGATCAGAACTGGAGCAATTTGAGCATCAAAATAACTAGAGATAGCATTGAATTATAACCTGAATAGTGAAATAAATATCACTGAACATATACTGAAAATAATAAGTGATTATATAGATAGATAAATAGATAAAAAGATAAATGATAGATAAATGATAGATAGATAGATAGATAGATAGATAGATAGATAGATAGATGATAGATAATGTGGAGGGGCAGGAACACTCTTTCTTACAGAAGAATACCAATTAGCAAATGAAGAAGGATGGTGGAAAAAGAAGTTTAGCATTAGAACTTCAAAATAATTTTTAAGAGAAGATTCACCAACAGATGCGAAAATTAGTGTGTAGAAATTTGAGTAGAGACTAGTAATTTATGTAGTCTAAAAGTGTCTCCTGAAAGGGGAAAATAGAAACTTACCACAAAGAATCTCTGCAGACCACTTTAACTTAGTGACTTTACACAATTTTAACCAATAAAGATTTATATTTTGTAGAAAAACTTACCAATATTAAGTTCTGCGAGGAGGCACAACAAGAGGAACTCTCATTCATTATGGGTGGGAATTAAAAACAATCAACCACTTTGGAAAATAGTTTGGCAGTTTCTCATAAGGCTAAATATAGACTTGCCATAGGTGCCACAATTATGCTTCTAGGTATTTATCCAACTGATTGAAAACTTATGTCCACACACAAATACCTGATCACCCAAAACTGAGAACAAAAATGTGTTCAGTTAGCAGGTGAATGGATAAACCAGAAATGAACAACTTCTCAGCATTAAAAATAAATGAGTTATTAATAATAAATAAAACATGAGTGACAATGCTTATTAAATGCTTATTGATAAGTGAAAGAGACCAGGCTAAGAAAGCTGCATGCTGTATGATTATATTTATATGCCCAAATGTTGGAGAAGTAGAAAAGATTAATAGCTGCCATGGATTTGGGGAGGAAGAGTGTTTGACTAGGTAAAACAATATTTCAGGGCGGTGAAACTATTTTGTATTGTACTTAATGGTGGATATATTACACTATACATTTGTTGACCACATAGCACTTTATAGCAAAATGAATGAACATAAATGAATGAAAAAAATTTTAATTCACTCAGAGGTCAAGAATAACCAAAATGAAATGCAGATTTGGTAAAACCATTTGTATATATTGCAAAAGTAAGCCATAAATATCTCTGAAGGGAGTGGAGAAGAAGTGATGCTGACCTAAATAACTTTGGAAATGACTGGATTTTGTAAGACTAAAAACAAAAGGAACTGCACGTAAGCAGTTGATAAAGTTGTTTCTCATGGAGGTACAAATTAACAATTCTGAAACAGTGGTCCATGTCACTGGAAACGAACATATATACAAAGAGATGGTAGACAGTAGGACATAGGTTTCTCACTTTGGGAGTGGGAGGTTATACATAAACAAGGTGTAAAAGCTATAAATGAACCATGTAGTATTGGATTAGAGTTGGATGTATCATGAGATAAAGGAATATGAACTCATGTTTAACTTAATATGGATACAGATGAATATACATGTAAATATACACACATACACATGCATACATATACATATATATATGCATAAATACATGTGTGTATGCTGAGGTAGGGAATGTACAAGATGGTCCTGGAGACTCTTGTAGAACTAAAAAGTAAAGAAAAATGCTAAATAAAATGTTGCAATGACAATGGTATGTTAAAGGGACAAAGGAGTCAACTGAAGAGCTCCCAATAATCAAAGTTAGAACAACGTTTTTAACTTTTTATTTTACATTGGGGTATAGTTGATTAACAATGTGTTAGTTTCAGGTGTAGAAAAAAGTGATTCAGTTGTACATATTCATGTATCTATTCTTTTTCAAATTATTTTCCTAATTAGGCTGTTACAGAATATTGAGCAGAGTTCCCTATGCTATACAGTAGGTCTTTGTTAGTAATACATTTTAAATATAGTTATGTGTACATGTCAATCCCATCCCCCTTAACTATCCCCCACCACCCTTCCCCCCTGATAACGAATAGTGTGTTCTCTAAGTCTGTGAGTCTGTTTCTATTTTGTAACTGAATTCATTTGTAACATTTTTTTAAAATTCTGCATATAAGCAATATCATATGATAATTCCCCTTCCCTGTCTGCTTACTTCACTCAGTATGACAATCTCTAGGTTCATCCATGTCGTCACAAATGGCATTATTTCATTCTTTTTAATGGCTGAGTAACATTCCATTGTATATATGTACCACATCTTCTTTATCCACTCTTCTGTTGATGGACATCTAGGTTGCTTCCATGTCTTGGCCATTGTAAACAATGTTGCAATGAACATTGGGGTGTGTGTATCCTTTCAAACCATGTTTTTCTTTGGGAATATACCCAAGAGTGGGATTGCAAGATCATATGTTAGCTCTATTTTTAGTTTTTCAAGGAACCTCCATACTGCTCTCCATAGTGGCTGCACCAATTAACATTCCCACTAACAGTGTAGGAGGGTTCCCTTCTCTCCACAGGCTTTCCAGCATTTATCGTTTGTGGATTTTTTTTGATGATAGCCATTCTGACTGGTGTGAAGTGATATCTCATTGTAGTTTTGATTTGCATTTTTCTAACAATTAGCAATGCAGCAATACATTAAAAGGTTCATGATCAAGTGGGATTTATCCCAGGGATGCAAGGATTTTTCAATATCCACAAATCAATCAATGTCATATACAACATCAACAAACTGAAGAATAAAAAACATGATCATCTCAATAGATGCAAAAAAAGCTTTTGATAAAATTCAACATCTATTTATGATAAAAAAATAATTCTCCAGAAAGTGGGCATAGAGAAAACATACCTCAACATAATAAAGGCCATATGCAACAAACCTACAGCTAAGATTATACTCAACTGTGAAAAGCAAAAAGCATTTCCTCTAAGATCAGTAAGAAGACAAGGATGTCCACTTTCACCACTTTTATTCAACATAGTTTTGGAAGTCTTAACCATGGCAATCAGAGAAGAAAAAGAAGTAAAAGGAATCCAAATTGGAAAAGAAGTTAAACTTTCAGTGTTTGCATATGACATGATACTATCTATAGCAAATCCTAAAGACAGTACCAGAAAACTACTTGAGTTCATCAATGAATTTGGTAAAGTTACAAGTTACAAAATTAATAAACAGAGATCTGTTTCATTTCTTTACACTAACAATGAAAGATCAGAAAGAGAAATTCAAGAAACAATATCATTTATCATCACACCAAAAAGAATAAAATAACTAGGAGTAAAGCTGCCTAATAAGACAAAAACCTGTACTGAGAAAACTATAAGACACTGATGAAAGAAATCAAAGACAACACAAACAAATGCAAAGATATACCATGTTCTTGGATCGGAAGAATCAATATTGTCAAAATCACTATACTACCCAAGGCAATCTACAGATGCAAGGCAATCTCTATCAAATTAACAACAGAATTTTTCACAGAATTAAAACCAAAACATTAATAATTTGTTTGTAAACATAAAAATCTCCAAATAGCCAAGGTAATCTTGTGAAAGACAAATGGAGCTACAAAGGTATAGTCATCAAAACATGGTACTGACACAGAAATAGAAATATAGATCAATGGACCAGGATAGAAAGCACAGAGATAAACCCACACACCTATGGTCAATTAATCTATGACAAAGGAGGCAAGACTATACAATGGAGTGAAGAGTCTCTTCAATAAATGGTGTTGAGAAAACTGGACAGCTACATGTAAAAAATGAAATTAGAACATTCTTTAACATCAAACACAAAAATAAACCTAAAATGGATTAAAGACCTAAATGTGAGACTGGGCACTTTGAAACATTTAGAGGAAAACATAAGCAGAACACTCTTTTTTATTTTTTTAATAAATTTCTTTATTTTATTGGCTGTGTTGGGTCTTTTTTTTGCTGTGTGCGGGCTCCTCATTGCCATGGCTTCTCTTGTTGCAGAGCACAGGCTCTAGGCACGTGGGCTTCAGTAGTTGCAGCACATGGGCTCAATAGTTGTGGCACATGGGCTTAGTTGCTCTGCAGCATGTGGGATCCTCCTGGAGCAGGGATTGAACCCGTGTCCCCTGCATTGGCAGGCGGACTCTTAACCATTGCACCACCTAGGAAGCCCCAGAACACTCTTGACATAAGTCGCAGAATATCTTTTTCAATCTGTCTCCCAGAGTAATGGAAATAAAAACAAAAATATACAAAAGGGACCCAATTAAAATTAAAAGCTTTTGCACAACAAAGGAAACCATAAACAAAACGAAAAAACCCAGAAAATGGGAGAAAATATTTGCAAGTGATGTGACTGAAAAGGGATTAGTCTCCAAAATTTACAAACAGCTCATTCAGCTTAATATCATCAAAACAAACAACCTAATCAAAAAATGGGCAGAAAACCTAAATAGACGTTTCTCCAAAGAAGACATACAGATGGCCAAGAGGCACATGAAAAAGTGTTCAAAATTGCTAATTATTAAAGAAATACAAATCAAACTGGAACAATTTAAGCAACAAAATTAAAAATGTAATAATGCAGAATCCCAGTAGTTTATATATATATACTCCCTTCAAGGACGTGGAGCATAACTCTGAACCCCTTAAGTATGGGCTACACTTATTGACTTGTTGACAAACAGACTAAGAAAAGAGGGAAGGAAGGAAGGAAAAAGTAAGAAAAAAAGGAAGAAAGGGAGGGAAGGAGAGAGAAAGGAAGGAAGAAGAGTGGTAAGGAGGGAAGTCAATTCATAGTAGAAAAACTTAACCAAGTGTCAAGGTTAAGATTACTCGTGATAAGGCATGTTGATAGCATGTCCCTTTGAGATGATATAAGGAGAATGGGTTTTTACCTCTGTGGCCCTCCTCCAAAAGACTTATAACCTCAGTTTATCATGAGAAAAAATTTCAGATGATTCTCAGTTGAGGAACATTCTACAAAATATCTGACCAGTCCTCAAAACTGTCAAGGTGATGAAAAACAAGGAAAGTCTGAGAAACTTTCATAGCCAAGCAGAGTCTAAGGAGACATGATGACTAAACATAACATGATATAGTATCCTGGATGGGATCCTGGAGGAGACTAAAAACATTAAGTAAAACTAAAGAAATATAAATAAATTATTGACTTCAGTTAATTATATCAATATTGGTTCCCTAGTTGTAACAAATATACTAGTGTAAGATATCAATATTAGGGAAAACTTTTTGTGGGATATATGGAAACTTTCTGCACTATCTTAGTGAACATTTTGCAAATCTAAAACTATTCTTAAATGAAATGTTTATTAAATATAAAAAATAGAGTCCTCATTCTAGTGTTTTCCTTCTTCTATGGGCTAGCGCATGGATAGAGTAGTGACCTGGCTTCAACATTCAGAAAATACAATCCTCTAGAGAATAGCAGAATTGAAAGATTGAAATTAGGCCCCTCAATGCCCTTCTGAAAAGCCAACACTTGAGAACATTAACATTGTATATTTTTGACCATTTGACAATGAAAGGGGGAAATTGTATCTAACTTTTATGTTATTATTAATTACTAGTGATTATGATCTTTACATTTTCAGTGGCCACTATTATTTCCTTCTCTGTGAATTATTTTTCCATATCAATGGGCAAAGAGTTGATTGATTGTCATATTTATTGTTTTAGATTCTGGAAAAGAGGATTCTGTCCCATGCTTTCTACAAAATTTCTTCTGATCTGTCTTTGAATTTTAACTTAATGGCTTATTTTGTTATGTATGTATTTTTATTTCAATATATTCAAATTCATCAAGATTTTGCTTAATAGGTTTGGTGTTTTGACATGTTTAAATGTCTTCCCTATTATGAGGTTATAAATACATCCGCTCTATTTTATTGTAATGTTTTCATGGCTTTATTTATTGAGTTAAAAAAATTAACTCAGGTTGCTTCCATATCTTGGCTATTGTAAATAGTGCTGCATCTGAAACCTCCACAATATTATAAATCAACTATACTTCAATTAAAAACAACTTCATTGCTAATTTTTTAATGCTGTGAAGTAGGAACTGTGTGAGACAACTAAGGCAGGAAGAACCTTAGCATGATTGAGGAAATTAAAGAAACCCAGTGTGGCTGGAACATTGTAAATTGAGGAGGAAAGTGGTGAGAGATTAAATTAGAGAAGTAGGCAGGGGCCAAATCAAGAGGGCTTGTATCATTTGAGTTTGTTTGCATGTTAAAGACTCTAGAGACTATATGTTGCTATATGCCTGCATGTATTGATGCTTGGAGCTATGTGGGATAAAAGAAAACAGATCAGAGAAAATAGAAGAAAAGTAAAAATTATTTGGGCCATTTAGTCTATAGATAAGCTGACTCAGATACACCCTATACAATAATTTAATTGAAATGGAGGTAAGTTCTGAATATTTTTGTGAGCTCCATATTTTGTAAGGTGATTCTGATAGAGACATAACACAAAACCACTGATTCAGTGTCTTCTCCAACTTTTTCATTTGTTCCTCTCATGAGTATTCCCATGCATTCTTAAAGTCTTTGCCAGATACTAACAAAGCTGGGGAAAAATACAATCTGCTGAATGGCAGAGGCATTCATTTGCCTTAAGAGTACTCAATCATTCAAGAAGAGAAAAGTGAATGCCATCAAATGCTACCTAAATGTTGTAAGTTCTTTTCCAGTCTCAAGAAACATCCTGGAAGAGGCATATAGGTAGTTATATAATTATCTTCTTATATAAAGTCACTTCATATTTATTTAAACAATAATTGAAAAACAACATGTAGGGAATGCAACTTAGAAAAATACCTCCCAGTTAACAATTGTTTCTGTATGATTTAAATTTGTTTTCTGTATAATAGAAAAATTAATTTTACACTGCTATTTGTTAATTACAAAACTTTTGATCAGAGTCAACTTTGTCTTGTTGGAGCTACAGATAAAACAGGTCCAGAGAAATGCATCTGGCAAGAAAGCTGAACTCTTTCACAACAGAAGAGCTCAGCCTCAGACCTGCATTTTTGTGAGACTATGGCCTTCAGCTAAACCCTGCACTTTTTTTCCTTTACTAATTTCACTTGTACTTTGGTGACTGTTGTACAGAATGATCCATACACTCAAAACTTTTCATTTAATTGCCATGGAAATTTGATAATTTCATCCTAAAGGAGGGTTGAAGAAAACTCAGGAAGAGCTCCGATTACTGAAAACTGGAAAAAATTAATCTTGATTAAAGCACTTCCCCCATGAAAATAAGACCTCTTGAACTTTGCAAGGGCTGATTACAGAAGGCTATTCTTTGGGGAATACAAAACTGTACTTTTTCTAGGATTTTTCAGGAACATTGAACTGAAATAGTGGAGACATCAAAAAAGACCTTTAAAGGTGAAATTTATTGGAATGTTGGCAGCAACTTACTTCAGTTCCTCTCTAAATAAAGTGCCAAAATATGCAAAGTACTTTTTAAATCCATGGTGTGTGTAAGGAATGCCTGTCAGCTGTCATCACCAATAAGGCTTTCCATGTGAAAAGAAATGAACCCGGAGGATCATAGGAGACTTACTGTTCACTTTCAAAAAGGCATACAGTATATTCATCAATAGGAAGCCAACGGGCTTATTTGCTCTACTTAATAATTTCAAACATAAGAATTAGGAAGAATTTGCAAAGACTACATGACTTGCAATTTTTTCATAGTAATCATCTTTACTAGATAAATCAGTAAATGTAGCTTCAAATGTCTTACCATGTTAACCAAGTATTATAAGCTTATTGCTTTCCATGTGGCTCAAAAAATGTTAATCTATTGCAGTTCTCAATGCTGAAATGACCTGAATTAATTTTATTTGATTGCAAATGTCTCCTATTTGCTTTATGGGGCAATGAAAATACAGGAAATAAACAGTTGTAACGTCTGGAGTTATTTTAAATGATTCTGCCATGGTTCAAACCTGTGTTTGCATTACATTCTTTAATTTCAGCATCTGGCATGAGTGACAGGAAAATTTTCTATTTCAGTATCAATTATATCATTTTTCACCATGTTCTTTTCAGAAAATTGGAGGCTTTACACTACCCTCAGGAGTTTAATTAATAGATATTAACTTATATTGTAAACATTTGATATATAGAGTATAGACACTATAATACTGTTTGAATATATTACAGATGTTATTGACTTCTGATTCTTAATAAATTGAAAGTATTCTTGTGTAAATCCATTCTTGGTGGGCAATGCAGGTGCAGGATTGGCAGTATAACCCTGGGTGTTCTTTCACATTGAAATATGTAACTAATAGTATACACAATGCTACTAGAGCTAACTGAGCAACCAAGCATGATCCTATTGGAAAAAGAGAATTTAGAATGACTCAATGAGTGTTTTTCCTCTACCACATGATATTAGAAAGTCTGTGCCTCTCTAGAACAACAAAACAAAAAATGCTTAAATTCATAGAAACAAATTTGGAAGGAAATCTAGAAGTAGAATCCATATCCACCTTCCTATTTTTATAAATGACATCTCTAACAGATGAGCATAACTCTACTTGAACATTACTCCAGTGAGTTGTTCATCCCTAAAGCAATCCATTTAATTGGATGGCATCTTTATTCAGAAGTTCCTCTTGAACTGAACTTAATTTGTTTCCGTAACTTCAACCAAGTTGATTCTAATGTTTAGACCTAAAACAGCCCTCTTCCCTTTTCTACATCACAGTTCTTTAAATGTTTGGAGACAATTACTTTCTCTTAAAAATTTATTCTTCTCCAGTTTATATATCTCATGTTCATTTAAACCTTCCTCATATGACTTTAATTCTAGACTATTTATGAGCATCATCATCCCCTAAGACAGATTTATTTCTCAATGCCTCTTTTAAAATATGGCTTAAAACTGAATACTTGTCTCTTAATATGGACACTACATTACAGATTTTGTAGTCAATAGGTTTCAATGTCAAACTGGACTGCCAAGCTAACATTCTATTATATTCCATATGGTCAGCTATTATGTGACATTGTTTCCACCACTCACATGATATGCAATAATGTTAACTTAGTCAAAAAACATCTGATTCAGATCTTCTGTATTTACAGAGAAAAGAGCTTAAGTCAAAGGGGATATCAGAAAAGCAGACAAACTCCTATCTTCTCATTTTAATGCATTGAGAGTATATGCAGAAAACAACAATTCAGGGAAGAAGGCCAACTTCACGCAGAATTTAATAGAAATGATTTTTTCCTAAAGGTTCCTTAGCCCTAAGACTGGGGGAAAAATGATATTTGAATGGGAAGGCACCTTGGGTTTTGGGGATAGAAAGAGCAAAGTTAAGGAGTAGAGAACGTGCATTGAAGACCCAAGTTGGTTGGGGAATGAGCCTAAATGGGAAAGTCATGGGCAACATGACCAGAAAGAGATGTTGAGAGCAGACTGTGGAACACTATATGCCAGCCTAAAGATTTGGGCAATTACCTGTACTTAAAGAAGCCAGCATTTTTAAAAAATCTAAGTCATGAAAAATCTGGCTGGCGAGGGGGAATAATAGCAAGTTTATATTCTGCCTATCACATGTTTTCCTTCCTTTTCTTTTCAGCCAAATCCCTCATGGACCTGCCAAGCATGAGAGTTTTCTCTCTGCTTTGCCACAACTTTCAAATAGCAATCTAAAATCAGGTTTGCACTATCAGAGGAAAACTGAGGCCAAATTCAAATGTCAACAGAAGTAGGGTGGACCACATTTATCTGCTTAGTTAAGTTTATATTTATTCTAAAAGTCATTGAGTTATAGAACAGAAAAAGAGCATAGAGATGGATGCAGAGAACAAAACCCAGAGATATTGGTGACTTACTCAAATTATACACTTGCTATTGGGCATAGGTAAAGACAGGAGATATCTGGGCTCAGTGTTCTTTGAATTACATAAGACTGACTCCTCTTGATGCAGGCATTTGGAAATGACAAAAATAAGCCCAAAGAAGAAAAAAAATTCACTATTCCCGTTATCTCTTCCTTTTTGATATGGCAATCCAAAATATATCATGCAGCAGGATGGAAGATGATACCCAATAGTCACACACTCTATTGAGCCAAGTCTACATAGGTGTAATGGAATCAGATATCATGGAATATTGCCATTTGGAATCACTATGGAGAACTGGAATAGGACATCTGGGCCTTTATTGCCTTGTGGATAAGATGGTAAATGTAGGTATGAGCATAGCCTTTGGCAAATTGAAATGACAAATAATTAAACTGTGTTTAGTTTCAACTCATTCTCTTGAGTCTGTTTTAAAAGGTGACCTTGGATGGACATTGTATTAAAGTACGTGTCAACCACGTTTGTTTTTCAAGTTAGGGACAACCCTGGGGCTGTTTCTACTGCTTTTGCCATGGCTTTGTGCATAAGCAAACTAGTATTAAAAGAAGATAGAAAAAAAAACATTTTTTAGAGAGTATAGTGACTATTTGGGACAGTGGTGATACTATGCTGTAAGATAAGTATATTTTTGTCACACTGACCAGTTTATTTTCATTAGCCTATCACTTTCATTGGATAGACGTTATCCAGGAAAGAGAGTGGTCCCATTAGTTTTCAGAATCAATCTGTCTACCTATCTATCCATCCTATTTGAATTTCTTCAAAACTGGGCACTACTTATGAAACATTTCATACATTTTAAGAGGATATTTTACCAGCATGCTACCAAATGCATTACGAAGACATTTTAAAGGCATTTATTCTAGTTGAACTTGAGGCTATTTGCTAGTTAAAAATAAAAGTTAATTATTACTTAAAACTTATCAATAAAGATTTTTCATCATCTGATTTGTCTTTTTATAAACATTCAATGGTTTTCATCAATGAATTAATTCCCATAAATATGACTTTTACATTGCAGCCTCTTCAAAGAGTAGACAACTTAAAATAAAAGATAGATAATATGAAAATAAATCACAAATTTAAAAAGATTGGTTCAATTAAATGATAATGGAATTGGGACAGAAGCAGTACTATCCAGCAGTCATTAAAAAAGAACCATTTGCCATTTGGCCAAAATTCAGTCAGCTATAAAATTCATGTTGTTGTGCTAGATTAAATAGTATCTAAAGTCATTTCCATTTGTAGTATGTTACGATACTAAAAAATAACTAGGTGAACAAAGTCTTATACAAGATTATATTTCTCTTCGTAGTACTATTTAATAAGTCAATTCCTGTCATGGTCCTTTCTTTATGGTTTAAACAATTCATTTGTATTGTGAGAAAATAGTTTCCCCTGCCCATGAACCTTGATCCAGGATATAATAAAATTTAATATATATTTTTAATACTGTGGTGCTATTTCCCTTTAGCTCCCTTTACAGGCTCTCATAAACAACTACTACTCTCAAGCTAGACAGCAATAACAGTCCTTTGTTTTTCCACTATTTCATGTATGCTATCCTAACAACAATCAATCTTGTGAGGAAATCTAACAATATCTCTATTTGACAGATGTATGAATTAAAGCATAAAGTAGTTTATTTTTCTCCAGTCACATAGTTAGTGAGAGAAACAAGTCTAAAACCCACATCTGTTCATTACATCCTTTTGTACCTTTCACTGTATCATTACCCAGTCTTGACCATTGACAATGCTGCTGCTGCTGCTGCTGCTGACATAGCTAAATCAGTCAGGATAGGCTATGTTATGCTGCCCAACAACAAATTTCAGTGGCTTAAAACAACACAACTTTATTTCTCAGTCATGTTATATTTCTAACACGGATCAGCAGGGGGTTCTGCTTCTTTTTTAGTTAATTCAGTGACAGACTAACAGAGGCTCTACCATCTTGTAACTATGCTATCTGGAACATATGGCCTACTTAGTCAACAGGGCAGAGAAGCAGAAGAACACAAATAATTTATGTCCACCTTTCTAGGTTTTGATCCAGAAGTGATACACATTAGTTTCACCTACAGCCTATGGGACAGAATTTGTAATACAACACAGCCTCATCCAACTACAGAGAGACTGGAAAATGTGAAATACATGGCTGTCTGGTGAGCAGTATATGTCTCTGCCATGATAGCTAACATTTATTGAATTCTTAGTATGTGTCAGGCACTGTGCTAAGCACATTGTGTCATTGCCTCATTTAATTCTTACTATAGTCCTGTACTATAAATATAACCATCATTCTGATGGAGAGAACCGGGTTTGAAAGTGACAATCTGCACAAGGTGTCACAGGTGGTAAATGGCTGAGCCAAGATTCAAACCCAGATCATTCTGATTCTAGAGCCAACTCTGGTAAGTTCATTTATTCAAGTCCAATTCCATTTCATATAGCTTCCCTTTAGTCATTCTCAGATCCTTTCTTTAAGTAAGCAAATTTTCACTGGCTCCCTCCCACACTTGACTCCTATTTCCTCTTTTATTTTCATTCTAAATGTATGAAGTATGAAGAGTCAAAAAATTACGTGAATGAATGATAAAGAGAGTGCTTTTCTTGTATTTTTCCTGCTTTCCCACAATAGTACTTTCTCCTGTATAGGAGGTCTTAGAAACCAATCAGCAAGGGTATTTAATTGCTTGAGGCTAATTACTATTGCCCCAGCACATACAAATCACCCCCCTTATTAGGACTTTCTAAATATAAGACAGTGTCTATTATCTGCCTTGTATCTTCTTTGTAAGAAGGGCCCAATAATGATAGTCTTTATAACTTAGAATATGCCTGTTATAAGATGCTTCATTTAATAGCTATTTACAACTAAAGTCATCAATTTATACCTGGAATTAAAGAGAGGTCAGCTCAGATATGTATAGAATGATAATTTTTCACAAAAATAATTAAAATCAAAGAGTTTAGGTAGCTCTGTTACCCCATAACTCAATTATCCAGAAATCCACATATCATTCCTTAAAATTTCATATAATTTTTGTGAATTGGGATTTAAAACACTTATGAAACTTTGGCTAATGTGGAAAATATTGCCTTAAGAAATACATTTTTTACTAAATAGCATCTTACTAGTGTCTTACAGACTCATTTGATTTGGGGGCTAAAAGCAACCTCCCCCATCTCACCAGTGAGGAAATAAGAGTCTGAGACATTATTTATTCACAAATAGGCAAATATTTAGAGGCAACACAAAGCTAATAACCTAGACCTCCTCAGATTCTCAGTCTAGGCTAAATTAAAATAGTCATATTCATAAAATCTTGCCTCTGGAAAGTTAAAATAAAACTCTTTCAAAGCATTATAAGTGTTTATATTAGATAAGGTAACATTCCTATTAACATATTTATCACTCATAGCTTAGAATAATTACCTTTAAAATTCATCATTGATTACCAGGAAATAGCTAAGGATTTACTCAAGCATAGAAAGATAACAGATATAGAAACATGGCTAAAATATTTGCATCATTAATTAGTAACATGTGTTTACTGGAGTGTTAAAGCAAATTTTAAATATATCTTTGTATCATTTGACTTATACAATGAGTGTGGATTGCTTTAATAGTTAATTAAAAAATGATTTTCACAAGATTTTAAAACCCAACAGTAGTTTGCATTTGCTTAAAACTTTTATCTGGTGATCTCAATGCACTTTTCTGACTTGCAGGAATAAAAGGAATAATTTCATGTAATGCCATAAATAGAGGCTCTGTGGAGTTTTAGAAAAAGCATCGGACATTTAAGATTTGTCACTTTGTTACAACACAGCAGTGGAACATCTGAATTATTGTCTTAGTTGTGTGAATTTGGGTAAACAGGAAGTAATCACCCCCAATTTTTTTCATCTGTCAAACAGAGATAAAAATGCCTGCATTGTCAACATCATAATTTCATGTTTGTGAAAGTCCTTGGGAAAATGAAAATTAACTTATAAATTTAAGGTATGATTTTGTGCATTAACATACATAAACTAATATTATTTTCATATACATCTGTATACATATATCAGCATTTGCCCTACTCCATAGTTTGCTATTTTTTCACTTCACAGAAAGTGGACAAAAGCCAGGAAGTTAGATTATTTGTGCTAAATTCTATAGCAAATGATGGATTTTAAGACCTATTATTCTTTGGGTGCCTTCTCCCTTCTATGTGGTCTAACCCTGTGAAGTTTTTAATATATATAAATCAAAGACCAGGGAGGTTAAGTAAATTGCTCAAGGTCACACAGCTGGTAAGTAGCAGAGTCGGGGTTCACATCCTGGTTCTTCAGACTCCAAAGTTCTTTTCCTTACTCTGTGCTCTCTTTCAGAGATCGTAGTCACCTGCTAGGGAAATGTTCACCTTCTTTTGTCATGCTTGTGTGTTTTCCAGACATTGAAGTGGTACAGAATAGCAGGGTTTTTTTGTAACTCACTTTCTGTAACAAAATAACTGGCTCTCTTTTGCCATCTGTTCTGTTGACCTTGTGTCTCTGTGCTGAAAATCTTTTTTCTAACTTACCTTTGCTGTAAGAGTGAAATGATTTTGATTGAATTTATCATTATCCAGAAATATGGGGCCTTTTTGAGTTTAAAGTGTTTACAAAGATAGCCTTTTCCCCTGGATTTGATTATCTCATTGACAGCAGGCGATATCTTCATGCATAGGAATGTATTTACTTATAGGCACATAAGTAATTCATTTATAAAATTGAATTATCTGACTAGGGAGATTGTGTGTTTTGATTGCATAGCAGTCCTTCTGAATCTGACTTACAATTGATAAAAGCCAGATGGAAAGCAGAAACAGTCCATTTCATGACTCTTTAAATATTTAAGTTCGTTAACCCTTTCACTTCACATTTTTTGGAGTCCAGTGGTAGAGTGGAAACAATTTGTTGGTGAGTTTTCAATATGCAAAATGGTCAGTAAGTGTTTATAATAGTCTGTAAAGAGGGAAGAGTGTGAGCTTTAAGAGTTTCAAGGACAATGCTAATGGCTCATCATTTAAATCCTGTTTATTGCTCCTTATTTTCTTTTTTGTATTTTTTCATCACAATGATTTTTAATTTGTATATTGTGCTTGCTAGTCTCCCTTATGTGGGTAAGAGCTGATTCTTAGTGTCTCCAAAGTAACTTGTTATATGAACACATATCCATGTTATTGGTTCAAATGCAGCACATAAATATATTTCTTACTAAAATGTGTCATTTTCTTAAAATAATTATTTAAATATTAATATCATAAGCAATTGTATGGATTATAACTTAATCCTCACAGCAACATTCTGCGGTAGGTACTATGATTATCAACAGTGAAGAAAATTGATCTTGGAGAACTCACACAACCTTCCTATGATCACAAAACTAGAAGAAGCGGAACCAAGATTTGAACCCAGACAATCTGACTTCAGAGTCTAGGCTCCTAACTGCTATCCTGTGTGGTTTCTCTATTTATTAAGAAACCAGTTAAGCATGATAATATGATAAGCACCATACAAAGAAAACAGGCACCTCCTATTTCTATTCTTAATAATGGTACTACCATTCCCCCACTTTCCTTAGTACAAAACAATAGCGTCATTTCACACCTCCCTCTCACTCACTCCTTACATGAAATCACTTGCCAAGGTCCACAAATTTTATCTCTGCAATGACTAATTCCATTATCTCTGCTACCATACTAGTTCAAGTCCTAAGAGTTTATCACCCCCAGAATATTGTTGCTTCTCTCTGTGTCCAGTTATCTCCCCAACGAAACTATGCTATATACCAATGCCACTAAAAGGGGCATCTTCTTAATGTACAGGTATAAATATGATGCTGTTCATAAACATTCCCACTACTGTTATAATTAAGTCCAAACTTCTCAGCTTGACATTCAGTGTGTTCAATAATCTGGCCTCAGTGTTTCTTCCCATAATTATTTCTCAGCTTTCATACATATGTCCTATATTCCAATTTAAGGAAACTACTCCCAATTCCCTAAGCACAGCCTTTATCTTTTTGTCTCCACTCCTTTGTTCAATACTCTTCCCTCTATCTACAATTCCTTTCCTTGTCATTTCTGCCTATTAATATTCTATTCAGCTTTTCAAAGCACATGTCATATTGTACCTCATCTATGATTTTATTCCCATCCTCACACACAGTTTGTATTTAATTTCCTCAGCTGAACACTCATCATATTATTTTGTACCTTCCTTTGGATCTTTACATATTATGAAGAAATACAGTTATTTCTGCCCTTGCTTAAACTTCCTTTTTAGATGATAAGATTCTCAAGGTCTAAAGATATGCCTTCTTCATCTTTATATTCTACACAGACCTAACCAAATTCCTTGAACCTAGTGTTTATTGAAATGCATAAAGATAGCTCCTAATACCTCCAATGAGTTTATCATCTCTGCACCAAATGAATTATGATGTTTTACTCTAAATCAGTACAAAACAAAGTAATCTAAGCTGAAAATGCATGTATTTCTGAGATTTGGGGGTGGGCTGGGAAGTAAATGATTAAGTCAAGTAAGGAATAATTCTTCTGTTCCTTTGGGACTTCCAAGAAGTATTTGTTCTGCCATTCTGCTAATGGGATGAGCCTAAGTATGAAGCCCAGAGTAATTATGTGATTCCATGAACTAAGCATTGGCTCTGTCTTTTATCAAGCCTGTAAAAGTATGGGTGAAGTAGGTGTGGCATCAGCAAAGCTTATGTCTGATATGACTTGAAGATGACTCCATTTCACATCCAGGAGAACTTATAACTTCAAATCCAAAGCGCAATGGAATTTGACACTAACTTGAACACTAACTGAAGATTTGGAGTAATGATTTGGGAAGGGCACTGATATGACAATCTATGGACTTGTGAACTAAATTTGGTTTATTACTAACTAGTTGTTTGAGCCTGAGGCTCCTTATCTTCTCATGAAATGAGGAGGTTAAACTAAAAGTGGATTTTTCCTACACTAAACTTTCATTTGTCAAATTGTATGTATTAATGCCTATCAGAAAGATGACAGATGCAAATTATTTTGCTGAGAGGGGTATTCAAAATATTTGTAATAATATAGCTAATGCTTACTATGTGCCAGACATTTTCCGAAGTGCTTTAGTATCTCACTTAGTAGTCACTAAAACCCTAGGAGATCATTATTATTACAAGCATGCCCATTTTACAGATGAGGAAACTAAAGTACAGACAGGTTATTTAAGAAATAACCTTGAGAAAGGGCCTGCAGGTAGTAAGTTTGGCAGAACTGGAATATGATCCATGGAGTTTGACTCCAGTCTGTGATCTCAACCAGAACCTTATATTGTTCCTCCTGCTATTCCTCCACTTTTTCTATATATTCTAGACACTCAAACCTTCTCTTCGATGCTCAAGCAAGTGTCTTATCAACTCAGGGTCTCTAGACATGATATTTTCTCTTCATGAAATGATTTTCTCCTAGCTTTCTGACCATCAAATTCTACTTATATTTCAGGTCTCAGCATAAATGTCATTTTTACAGAGATGCCTTTTCTAATGTCTCAGTCTTGATTAGGTGCCTCTCTTATATACTATCAAAGGACCATGCACTTGACTTTTTCCTAGCACTTCTCACAGTTATAATACAAAATATTATAATTATGTATATATGCGTATATATATGCATATATTTTCACCCCCTCCCTTCTAGAATGTAAGCTTCAAAAGCCCAGAAACTTTGACTTATTCAGAGTTTTATCAACTGTACATAGAATGGTGTTGGGCACAAAGTAGATGTTCACAAAACTTGTTAAATACATCAATAAATATATAAATATGTACTTATAGACACAGTGTTTAGAAAAAAATGTTGGTACTTTTGGTTTGAGGAAAATATTTCTCGTGCTAATAATTATCTGTGTTCACAAGCAGACCTGACATATATAGAGAAAAAGAAGACAGAGAAGTACTGACCAGACCCCATTTCTAAAGATATCCTCCACATTTCCTAAATGTGCTGGTTCAACATTTATGCAGAGAAAATTCATTCTGTTTTGTCTTGAAGACTTCAACCTCCAGAGATCCTGTGACAGGTTACTGAGGAGAAAACCACAGACATGGCACAGGTTTTTATCCTCCGTTGTTAGAGTAACCTCTACATATCCACATACATTGCTGAGGCAGAAGCAAACAGCATGATAGTCTCCACCATGTCTCCACCAAAGAAGTAGTTTCAAGGTCATAGTACTATCAACTTGGATTTAATTGTAAAATTGATATGGAATGAATATTTATAATTATTTTGAATACAAGGTAGAAATTGAGCATTTATTTTCATATTTATAATTATTTATGAGTACAGTAAATTTCCTGTTACATTTTCAGCAAGTTCAAATTGTTCTAAATGTCAAATATGTTTAAAAGTGGAAGAGTACTAGAGGAATTCTCTAAAGAAGTTCTTCTGAGGGTAAGTTACTGAAAACAATGACTAAAATAGATAATTAAACTGCTGAAAACTGGTCAAATATTTAATCCTGTTGAATTCTGGCACATTTTTTAAATGATCTAAGACAGAACTTCCTAAAATAATCCTATGTTTCATTTCCATCTAAAATCTGATACCAGATGTCAAAAAATTTAATTAAATAGCTAGACAGCATTTATGGAGTGCTTTACAATTCATCAAGTGCTATGATATATATTGACTAATTTAATTTACATTAAAGGTTGCATACGGCCAGGAGCAGCGAGAATGTGCAGCCTATATTTTCACTCACTGTTCTCCTTAATGCCAACCATTCAGGGAAGGCTATATATACAGAGTCCACTGTTCAAAAGAAAAGTATGGATGTAACATATTTTTAATTATATACATATCTTATTAATGTCACTAAAGAAGTTGGGAAATTTAACAGATGTGTGAGGAGAGCAGATACATTTTTTTTCTACTCTGTGGGATTGCTGAGGCAAGTAAAAATTCAAACAAAATAAGCCAAGTTAAAAGAAGCACTGAAATAGAAATCAAACCATGTCACCTCACTGGTGCTTGCAGGGAAACAGGCAAGACTGAAAGCAGCAGGCATAGCTGGAAAATTAAAAAAATAATTTTGCATGCAGGCTTCCTTGTGTATATAGGAAGATTTTGTAGTCATATTTCTAAAATAGATAATGATGATTATGTTGATCCTGGAATACAAACATAATATAAAATATTTTAACCTATGCTTTTTACCTACTCCATTTCTTTATCAAACTACCTAAACTACCATACCATAGTAGCAAAACCTGAAAACATACTTAAATGGTCTTTAAGAGGAGAAAGAAAGAAAACTCTTGAATTTTATTTCACAAAATGTAAACTAACACTTAAGAGGATATTAACTTAGATTTGTGCAAGAATAAAGTACTGTAGCAAGCTTACTGGGCTAATTTTCACTGATAAAATTTTGTACAAGCTAAATTATATCAGGTAGCAATTTAGAAACAAAGAAGACAAGCTGCCAGGAGTGAGACTGGCAGGTAAGAAGAAACTGGAAGGAGAATCAGTAATTATAAAGCAATATAGAGCTATTTAATGAGAAGTCAAATTAGCCCTACACATTTAGATAGGCCCTAAAGAAATACACACACACACACACACACACACACACAGAGTGCCCTTTTTAACGTACATATGGACATAGGTGAGAGATTATGTATTTGTGTGTTTTTGTCTCTTTTTTAGTGAGATAAACTACTATCTACATCAGAGTACAGCTGACCCTTGAACAACATGTGTTTGAACTGTGTGGGTTCACTTTTATGCAGATTTTTTCAATAAATACTGCAGGGCTATATGAGGCACAATTAGTTGAATCTACAGATGTAGAACCTCAGATATGGAGGGCCAACTATGGGACTTGAGCATCCCCACAATTTGGTATTCACAGAGGGTCCTGAGACCAATGCCCCATGGATACAAAGGGATGAGGAATGCCTGTTTAAGAAATCTCCTTAAGGGAATAGGGGCAAGAACAAGACGATTAATCTAAGGGGAGAGGAGTGATTTCATATAGGGGAGTCATGGATAGGCAGGAGTTGAGAGAAAATATTTTAATTTTCAGGCATTGGTTCTTTGAATAATTTTTATTCCATTCTCTTTATTCTTCTGATATGCTGATGATACTACTGTTACCTCTTTCATTGTATTCCCATAGGTCCCCTAGACTCTTTTTTCCCCCACTTTGTTTTTTCTCTGTTATTCACATTGGGTAAATTCTATTGAGCTGTCCTTAAATTCACTGATTTTTATCCTCTGTCATTTCCACTCTACCATTAATCCCATGTGATGATATTTTTTTTAAATTCAGTTACCTTACTTTCTATTTTTATAATTTACCTTTTGTATTTTTATATCTTCTATTTCTTTGCTGAAATTTCCCATTTTTTCATTTGTTTCAAATGTGTTCCTGATTGCTCACAGGAACCATTTTTCTTGGACAGATAAATTAACATCCTTGTCAGATAATTCTAACACCTGTCATGTAAGTATTGGCATTTTTTGATTTTCTTTTCTTGTTCAAGTTTTGATTGTCCTGGTTCTTAATAGAATGAATGATTTCTATTGTATCCTAGGCATTTAGGGTATTTCTTTTGAGACTTAGGATCTTATTTAATGTTTTAGTGAGGATTCATCCTATTTAGGTGTAGCACAGATCTGGGGAGGGAGTAAAAGTTGTTACCTGATGAGCTCCAATATTACAACCCTATAAAAAAGTAGTGCCAACTCACACCACCTCATTTAAAATGTGTGAGTTGTAAGCTTTGTCCCCCTGCCTAAATCACAAATCATAGCAGTAGAAAAAGTATGTCACTTACCCCACATCTTTCAGCCTGATCCACTTTGTTAATACTTAGGCTACACTTTTTCCAGTCTTTTGGGTAAGGGGAACAGTTTTTTTTTTTTTTTTAACTGTGCTTATTTGTGATTTTGACTTGGGGGCTCTCCACTTCCCCCTTCAGGATATATGGGAGGCAAAAGGAAAACCACCACATCATTACTAAAATATCATGTCCCTAGCCAGTCTGCTCTCTTCTTCCCATCATTCAGTCTTGTTATATTTTTTTTCTGTTTGGTTGAAACCAGGGGGTTTATTTGCAAGAGGAAGGACTAGGGAGAAATAAGATTCCCATCTTGACAGACCTGGAAGTCAGAAAGGCAATTTTAACACCAAAGGAGTAGGAAGGACATAATATCAGAAAAAATGGTAGTCCTTCCAAAGAAAGGAAACTAGAAATCATACATTGAAATATAAAATTAATGTCCTTTTTTTTTCTTATTTCATCAAGGCCTACTAAAATTGTAGTTATTAACTAGCATGCAGACCTATATTTGACAAGATTGGTTTATCACATGCTTTTATACAACTTTGGCTTTTAAGCTGTCCAGATAGGTCGGATGATTTGTGGATCGCAGATAAAGGGACTCCCTATGTACAAATGTTTCCTACACTATCTTAATAGCAAGACTCCAGATGATACATAGACAGATAGATGATAGAGGATAGATGATAGGTATAGATAGATAGATAGATGTCAATAGATAGATGATAGATAGATAGATGATAGATAGATGATAGATGCTATTAAATTTTATGACTTCCATGCATCTCATATTGTATGATAGGAATACCCTATAAAATAGACATAGAAAGTGAAATAAAACTAGCTACACAAGAAGTTCTTTAAAATATTTTTTCTTTTTTGCCAGACCTTAGAGAGTGAAGTTTCTCTTAAATTACAAAGCAGCATAATCTCAGAATTTATTAAGAAGAGAATTCGCAACCCAGGTGATTTTGTTTGATAGTTATTTCCAGTGATATAATTTCTTCTACAACAATTTCCAGTGATGTTTGGTAAGGTGACTTCCTAAGCACACAGTGTAATTTTTCAGAAATTTAACCATAAATAGTATTAAGTGATAATACAGGAAACAAGAAGTATTTATTAATCAAGACCAAATAAGAAAAAAAGAAAGATAACTATATTCTTGCAGTAGCGTGCTGAATATTTTAGAAAACATTAGTTTCTGTACTACAAACACACAGGAGACCTAGAATAAAAATACATTATATAGACAGTACAAACTCAATAAGGAAAGCATTTATAAGATCTTATTGATTTCCCATATGAAGGAGTTAATGGTTAACAATTTTCAGGATTGCTCTTTTAGAGGACGTTTTTTAAGCCTGGCTAAGATATTCACTCCTAAGTTGAGCCAGGCCAGTCTGCATGAGTATTTCATTGATACCACCCTTATTTCAACATTTATATATTTTGGGGGGATCTTTGTCTCTGATGTTACTCTTCCCTTTATACATCTCAAATTTCATATATTTCATGAACCTCCACTTAAACTCAATGTATCCATTAATTTGTCACTTACATACTACTTTCTGGCATCTCTTGTATTGATATTTCTGTCTTGTATTATTTATTAATTATCAAAATATTTTGAGCATCTTGATGGGTATTACTTTTTCAACTAAGAATGAGCTTTTAAGGGCAGGGATCAGATCATATATCTCTGTATTGTCCACAGTGGTAGACCTATGATCATAATAGAAAATTTTTATTGAACACTTACTATGTGTCAGAGTCTGTGCTACATACTTTATATATATTATCCAATTTAATTCTCAAAAAACACCACGTTGAAGGAGGGAATTATAACTAACTAATTTTACAGATAGATAAAGTGAAGAGAGGTCAAGAAACTTGTACAAAATCATACAGCTGATAAATCATCTCATAGTAGTATCTAACAGATTAAAAACTATATATCATATTGCTTCCCACACAGTAAGTGATTATATATAACTTTAAGAAGGAATGAATGAAATTGGTTCCTAATAATTCAACCTTCTGAAACTCTTGGATAAAATAACCTAACTGGGATGCAAAAATACTTGATTGATTCAGTGAATTCAGTTTACAAATGTTAAAACAATTTTAAAAATTAGTTTAACTTTTTCAGTGCTGAGCAAACAAAAATGTATTGATTGAATTTTTCACTATTCGTGACTAAAATTTTGAATTATAATTCAATGTAAAATTTAATTAAATAAGAAAATTGCAAATATTTTAAAACAGTAAAATAAATAAATATTCCTATTTTGACCATTTGAGGGGTGGGATGAGCAGAACTAGAATTCAAACCTAAGAAACCTTCTCCACAAGCTGCGCTAACATTTACTTAAGATATCTACTATGATATATATGTTTTACAGACACAACCAAAATCTTAACAATCATTGCTTTGGGAGTGATAATACTACATCTGTACACTTATTTTCTTGCTACTTTTCCTATTTTCTAAGTATACTTAAATGAGCATGTGTCATTTTTACAATTATAGACGAAGCTTTAAAGCATTTTTTTGAGGTAAAGAAAAATGTCAGACCAAGTTTTTCAAAAGAGAAAGGGTTAAATGATGTTCAGAATCATTGCACAATCAGCTTCCAAATGAGCTAATCAAGCCTAGCTTAGTCCAATTGAAAAAAATTAAATATAAATTTATTTAAAACATTTTGTCCTTCCAGCAGTAGCTTAATGCCACAAACACTGTCCATGTAAGTGGTGAGTCTATGTGCTCTCAACCTTTAGATTTACCCCAACGTGAAGATCTTACAGAAAAACCTGAATGAACTTTTTGGCAAACCCAGTATTTCTTCACATAGATACAGCAAATGTTCTGGAAATTATTTTATATGAATTATTTGATGATTCAGAAAATACACTGAAGCAGCCTATATCTAATGGAAAACTCTACAGACATTACTACTACCAGTTTAGAATCAGAACCACCCCAGAGACTAGTCAGTCACTTCAGGAGGCTAGAGATAATACTCATAGTATAAATAGCTTTGCTTTATGCTCTTGTTCATGAACATTTAATCTTGCAAATATAAGGAGACAAACCAGGATGCTTATAAGTACTTATTTTTAACTAATAAGTACTTTTTATTTCCACCCTTATGATTCTGTTTTTTTTTTGTTCCAGAAAGCATATTGAATCCTTGGAGCTTTAATTTGTATTTTGATTAACTTTTTTTAAACAATTAGTTATGAGATTGTGATTGCAATATCAAGCAATACTTCGTAAGAATGATTCAGCTAAAAAATAAATTCTCAATTAGGATAAATTACCGCCATACAGCATGGATGCTATGGTCAAGATCACAATGCCCTAATAATAAGCCTATGGCACAGAAATAATTTGCCTAAAATGGAAATATGAGCATTCTTTTGGTTCATTGTTTTAACATAAATGACAGATCTTATTAGGCTAGATAAACCTTAACATTACTATATTACTAAATGATAAACCCTTTAACCTCATAACAGGTATTTTAAATAGATTGGTAGAGGTATTAATTCACATACTACAAAACTCACACATTTAAAGTGTACAATTCAATGTTTTTTGTATATTCACACAGTTATGTGACCATCTACACAGCTGAATTTTAGAACATATTCATCACCCTGAAAAGAAACCCTGTACCCATAAGCTGCTACTGCCAATTCACCTAGACACTCCTGACAGGCCTGGGCAAGCAATAATCTACTCTCTGTCTCTATATTTGTATACCCTGAATATTTCATATAGATAGAATCATGCAATATGTGCTCTTTTGTGACAGGCTTCTTTCACTTAGAATATTTTCAAGGTTCTCCATGTTGTAGTATGTATCGTAACTTCCTTTTCATGGTGGAATATTATTCCTATGTATGGATAAACCATAATTTGTTTATCCATTTTTCAGTGATGGACATTGGATGTGTTTCCACTTTTTAGCTATTGAGAATAATGGTACTATGAATACTCTTGTCGAAGCTGTTTTGTTGGTATGAGTTTTCATTTATTTTTCTCTGTGTATCTAGACGTGGAATTGCTGAGTCATATAGTAACTCTATATTTATCATTTAGAGGTACTTCCTAACTGTTTGCCAAAGACTCTTCACCATTTAACATTTCTACTAGTATAGCTCAGTTTCCCTACATCCTTGCCAACACTTATTGTTATCTCTTGGTTTATAGACATTTTAATGGGTGGTAAATGGTATCTGCTGGTAGTTTTGAGTTGCAGTACCCTGATGACTAATAATGTTGAGCACCTTTCATGCTCTTATTGGACATTTGCATATCTCCTTTGGAGAGAAGTCTATTTAAATCATTCACCAGTTTTGAATTGATTATTGGTATTTTTATTGTTGAGTTGGTACTATATTACTAAATAATAATATTTAACAGTTCTTTACATATACTGTATTCAAGACTATTGTCAGATATACAATGTGAAAATAATCTCTCCCACTGTTTAGGCTGTCTTTTTACTCTCTTGATGGTGTTCTTTGGAGCACAAAAGTTTTTTTTGTTGTTGTTGTTGTTTTTTAATTTTGATAAAGTCCAATTCATTGATTATTTTTAGGTTCCTTATACTTTTGGTGTTACACCTAAAGAAGCCATTTCAAATTCAAGATTCTGAAGATTTATTCCTATGTTTTCTTCTAAGAGTTTTATAACTTCTGGAATTACATTTAAGTCTATGATACATTTTGAGCTAAATTTTGCATGTAGGGAAACGTAGGAGCCTAACTTTATTCTTTTGCATGTAGATATCCAATAGTTCCATTAGCATTTGTTGAAAATTCTATTTTTCCTCATTGGGTTGCCATGGAACCTCTGTCAAAAATAAATACCATAAATGTAATTCTATTCCATTTATCTATTCATTAATTCTATTCCCTTTATCTGTCCCTGTGCTTATGGCAGTGCCACATTTTGTTAATTACCATAACTTTGTAAAAAGTTTTGAAATGAGGAAGTTTTGATCCTCCAAATTTATTCTTCTTTTTACAGATTATTTTGGGTATTTTAGGTCCCTTGAGTTTCCACATGAATTTTAGGGGCAGTTTGTCAGTTACTGTAAGAAGCCGGCTGGAAGTTTCATGAACAGTACATTGAATCTGCAGACAAATTTGAGTATTGCAATCTTAATAATATTAAATTTTTCAATCAATGAATATAAATATCTTTACATTTATTTGGTTCTTTGATTTCTTTCAACAATATTTTGTAGTTTTTAGTATATGTCTTATAATTCTTGTGTTAAATTTATTCCTAAATATTTATTCCTTTGATACCATCATAAATGTAATTATTTTCTTAAATTCATTTTTAGATTGTTCATTGCTAGTATATAGAAATAAACATTTTTGTAAAATTTTATCTTGTATTTTGCAAACTCACTTAACTTCTTTATTAGTCACAGTAGTTTTTTGTAGATTCCTTAATTATTTCTGTGTACAAGACTGAGACATCTACAAATTGAGATCATTTACTTCTTCACTTCCAGACTATTTTTTAAAATATATTTTCATTAACTAATTACCTTGACAATAATAACCTCAAGAATGTAAGAGACAGGAGTGTACATTCATGTCTTGATTCTGAACTTAGAGGAAAGTACTCAATCTATAGCCTTACAGTGCATTTGTAATTGCGTTTTTTTTTTTTATAGATGCATTTCATCAGGTTGAGGAAGTTCCCTTCTATTCAAATATAGTCAATAGTTTTAACATAAAAGTGTGTCAGATTTTGTCCAGTCCTTCTTCTGAATCTATTGAGATGATCATTTGGATATTGTCTGTCATTCTATTGGTGTATTACATTAGTGGATTTTTAGATGTTAAACCATCCTTGCATTCCTGGAATGAATAGATATGTTGTGTAATGTTTTTGTACATGTTACTGTATTGAGTTTGTTATTTTATTGAGAATTCCTCTATCTGAATTCATGAGGGATATTGGTCTGTCTATTCTTATGTTATAATTTTCTGGTTATGGTATTAGAGGAAGTAAACGCTAATAGAAAGAATTGGAAAAAGCTCCATCTTCTTGTATATAGTGGAATATTTTGTGGATAATTGGAATTAATTCATATTTTTTGCAGTTTGATTAATATAGTCATATAACATTGTGTAAAGTTAAGATGTACATTGTGATGATCTTATGCACTTATATATTGCAATATGGTTACCATGGTAGTGTTAGTTAACACCTCTAGCATTTCACAAAATTATCATTTCTTTTTGTGGTGAGAACATTTAAGATTTACTCTCTTAGAAACTTTCAAGTATATAATACAGTATTGGTAACTACAGTCACAATGTGGTGCATTAGATATCCAGAAATTATCCACCTTCTAACTGGAAGTATATACTCATTGACTGATATCTCCTCATTTCCCCATACTCCAGCTCCTGGTAACCAATATTTAATCTCTGTTTTTGAATTGGACTCTTTAGAGTCCATATATAAGTGAAATCATGCAGTATATTTGTCTTTTCCTGACTGATTTACTTCATGTAGCAAAATGCCCTCAAGGCACATATATGTTGTTGCAGGTGGAAGGATTTCCTTCTTTTATGGCTGAATAATATATATTATTATATTGTGTTATATTATATTAATTATATTATATTAATTATATTATATTATATTATATTATATTATATTATATTATATTATATATATCACATTTTATTTTCCATTCATCTGTTTATGGGCACTTAGATTGTTTCCATATTTTGACTCTTGTGAGTCATGTTTCAACAAACATGTGAGTGTAGATCTCTTTGATGTCCTATTTTCATTTCTTTCAGGTAAACATCTTGAAGTGGAATTGCTGGATCATATGGTAGTTCTATTTTTAATTTTTTGATGAACTTCCATAATGTTTTCCATAGTGGCTAAACAAATTTACAATCCCACCAACAGTGTACCAGCATTCTCTTATCTCCATATACTAACCAACACTTATCTCTTGCCTTCCTGATGATAGTCATTGTAATAGGTATGAGGTAATATCTCATTGTGGTTTTTATTTGTGTTTCCCTGATGATTAGTAATATTTGAGCATCTTTTCATGTACCTGTTGGCCATTTGGATGTCTTCCTTGGAAAAATGTTTATTCAGTTTGTCCATTTTTTAATCAGATTGGGGTTTTTTGTTTGTTATTGACTTATTTGTATATTGATGGTATTAACTGCTTATCAAATATATGGTTTGCAAATACTTTTCTCATTTCATCAAATTACCGTTTCATTTGTTTGTTTTTGTTTTGTTTCCTTTTGCTTTTTTTCTTTGCAGAAACTTTTAAAATTTGATGTAGTCCCACTTATTGATTTTTTGCTTTTGTTGCTTGTTCTTCTGGTGTCATATCCAAAAATCATTGCTAAGACCAATATCAGGGAGCTTCCTGTGTGTTTTCTACTGGGAAGTTTATGATATCAGATCTTATGTTTAAGTGTTTAATCCATTTTGAGTTATTTTTTGTGAGTGGTGTACAATAAGGGTCCAATTTTATTCTTCTGCATGTGGTTATCCAGTTTTCTCAACACCATTTGTTGAAGAGACTATCATTTCACCATTATGTATTTTTGACTCTGTTGCCAAATATTAGTTGACCATACCTGTGGGTGTTAATTCATGGGCTCTTATTCTGTTCCATTGGTCTATGTGTCTATTTTTATGCCAGTACCATACTGTTTTGATAGATTTGTAGCATGATTTAACATCAGGAAGTGTGATGCCTCTGACTTTCTTCTTCTTAATCAGGATTGCTCTTGCTTTTGGATCTTTTGTGGTTCCGTAGAAATTTGGGGATTGATTTTTTTCCATTTCTGTGAAAATGCTATTGGAATTTTAATAGGGATTGCATTGAACCTACAGGTGGCTTTGAGTAGTATGGACATTTTAACAATACTATTTTTTCTATCTATGACAAAGGATATTTTCCATTTGTTTGTATCTTCTTCAATTTCTCTCATCAGAGCCTTATAGTTTTCAGTGTACAGATCTTTCACCTCCTTGTTTAAATTTATTCCTAAATATTTTATTGTATCCTATGCTATTGTGAATGAAATTGTTTATTTGCAGGTATTCTGGTTTTAATGTATAGAAATAACTGATTTCTGTATGTTGATTTTGTATTCTAGAATTTTACTGATTTTCTTGCTTAGTTGTAACCATTTTTTATTGAATCTTGAGGATATTCTATACATAAGATCTTCCCATATGCTGATAAAGACAACTGTACTTCTTTCTTTCAATATTGAATGACTTTCATTTGTTTATCATGCCTGAATGTTCTAGCTAGGACTTCCAGTACTATGTTCAGTAAGAGTGTTGAAAGTGAGCACTTTTGTCTTATTCCTCATCTTAACAGAAAAGCTTTCAACATTTCACTGGTGAGTATGATGTTACCTGTAGGTTTGTCTTAAGTACCTTTACTGTGTCAATGTATGTTCCTTCTATACCCAGTTTGTTGAGAGTTTTTATCATGAGAGAATGTTTGATATTGTCAAATTCTTTTACTGCATCAATTAAAATGATCATATAATTTTTATCTTTCATTCTATTAATGTGGCTTATCACATTTATTAACTTGTTCATGTTGAATCATTCTTGTATCCCAAGGATAGATTTCACTAAATTGTGTCATGTGGCCCTTTTAATGTGCTTTTGAATTTGATTTGCTAATATTTTGTTCAGAATTTTTTCATCTATGCTTATCAGGGATATTAATCTGTATTTTTCTTTTCCTGTAGTGTCCTTATCTCATTTTGGTGTCAGGGTAATGCTGGCCTCATATAATGAGTTTGGTAGTGTTCCCTCCTCTTCAAGTATTTGAAAGAGTTTGAGAAGGTTTGGCCTTAGTTATTTCTTAAATATTTGGTAGAAAATGAAGTCCGTGAAATCCGTCTAAGGGAACAGATTGGTGGTCTCCGGAAGAAAAAAATTTCTCCTTGGGAGAACAAGTCGTTGCTCAGGTTTAAGTAAAAAGTAACAGTTTATTAGAGGGCAGTTAGAGAAAGAGTACAATAGCTTCTGACACAGACACCAAAAGGGGTTGGAGAGACCGGAGAAGGAGTCTTACATGTGTGTCTTATATACGCTAAAAAGAGGAGTTAATTAGCTCACAAGATTCAGAATTTCTCCTTGCAAGTTTCACAAACATTTAGATAAACACCAAAGAGATTTAAAGTGAGAGCTTTAAAGTTCAGTGAATGCCTCCCTGCACCTGTTAACCATCACTCCGGTTTAGTTTGTGTGTTTGTGTGATTAGGAGAAAGGGTCATAAATTCTAAGATACATGAGAGGTATACAAAGGGGCCCATAAATTCTCCTAATTGGGTGTCTCTTCTTGCTTAAGCTTATCTTATTCCCATAATATTCCTATCAAAATAACCAGTGAAACCACTTGGTCATTGTTTTTTTCTTTGTTGTTGTTGTTTTGTTTTGTTTTGTTTCATTTTGTATTGACAAGTTTTTTAATTATTGATTTAATATCCTTACTCATTATTAATCTGTTTATATTTTCTATTTGTCATGATAACTTGATGAGTTGCATGCTTTTAGGAATTTATCCATTTCTTCTAGGTTACCCAAATTGTTGGTGCATAATTGTTCAGAGCAGTCTCTTATGAGCCTATGTATTTTTGTAGTATAAGTTGTAATGTCTCTTCTTTTATTTTTGATTTTATTTATTTGAATTTTCTCTTATTTTCAGTCATTGAATTATTCAGCCCCAGGATTTCTGGTTTTTTAAATTATTTCTATCTCTGTTAAATTTTTTATGTTTATTTTCATGTCTTTCATGATTTTGTTGAATTGTCTTACACTAATTTCTTGTACCTCATTGAGTTTCTCTTAAACACCTATTTTGAATTCCCTATCAGGTAAATCACATCTCCATACCTTTCATTTTTGTTACTGGAAGATTTGTGTGATCTTTAGGTGATATAATATTTCCTTGATTTTTTCATGTTCCTTGGAGTTTTGTGTTGCTCTTTTCACATTTAAAATAGCAGTCACTCTCTCTAACCTTTACTACTTTCATGGGAGAAATAAATTTTATATCAATCCTGCTATACATTCTGAGGCTTTCTCAGAACTTGTATGGATACACCTGTTTCACACTTCTTGCTCCTTCATATGGCAGAAATATTAAGCTTGTGTATGGTCTGTTGATCCCATAATGCATCAGGCTGCATGCTGATAGCCTCTCTTTCATTTTCCCAGAGATGACAGTACGGCTCAAGTTTGTGGTTTCTCCCTTTCCTGCAGAGCCTGATCAGCTCTCTGTACATGCTTCTTGTCTGTGGAGAGCTCTTGCTCTCATGGCCATCCTCAAGGGCACACAGGGAGCTGACTGCAGAGTGAGGGATATTTGGATTCAAAACACAGTGCAATGGGGGTGCCACTGGGTTAGTTGGTATATGAGGGTAAGGTTTTCTCCTCAGGTCATAGGCAGACTCCCTGAAGTCCATATTGCAGTCAGCAGGAGTCATGTACTTTTAATGACCTCTGAGACTCTTATCTGCCTCTTTCCTCATCTCTTCCATCTCTCCAGTCATGGAACTCCCAGTTTCATACTCTGGATTCTGTGAGAAAGAAATGAGTCTTTTTGGCAGTGTCCTGCACAGCTGGAAAAAACAAGCATACACTTATTTTCTCTTCCTTTTCTCCATGGAAGAAATCAATGGACCTCTTGTTTAGTCCTAAGCTGTGATGCTGGCAAAATCAAACTGTTTCTCTTACCCACTCTAATGCATCCAAATTTTTTTCCCAACAGTGCTGCAAATCCTCCTCTGGGAAAACTAGACTCCACAAAGGCTTACTCCTCCATAGGTGACTGCCCAGTCAGTGTTCTTCCGATGCTCCCAGACCTCAGGTGAGAGGTGCAGGAACTAGTTCAGTCTCCTGTAGGTTCCACAGCTGGTACAGAAGTCTGTCTGCCTATTACCCAATGCACAGGTGGATGAGAACTCCTTCAGGATATTTTGGTGTATGGTGCTGGATCCCAAAGCACCTACAGAGGTACTTTTGTTTATTGATGCATGCCAAATTTTTGTTGTTGAAGAGGGGCACAAAAAAAGAGGAATATTTTATGCCACCATTATGCTAACATCACTCTTTAATTCATATTTAAATATTTGTTAGAATTCATCAGTGAAACTGAGCATGAACTTTTCTTTGCAAGATTTTTAAAAATACCAATTAATGCTTTACTTGTTTAAAATCTATTCAAAGTTTCTATTTCAGTAGCTGATTTCATAAAAGTTATCTAGCTTTTTTTTGTACACTTGTTCATTGAATTTCCTTGAAATTATGTTGATTTCCATAAAGTCAGCAGTGACATCCTTTGTTTCATCTTGGTTTTAATTATTTCAGTTTTCTCTGTTGTTTCTTGATAATTCTACTTAAAAGTTGACCAATTTTTAATCTTTTCTAAGAGCCAACATTTCTTTTTATTGCTTTTATCTATTATTTCTATTCTACTGTTCATAAATTCCATGCCAATTTACATTATTTTCTTCTCATGTTTGCTTTAGGCTTAGTTGCTCTTTTAATCTACTTCCTTATTAGGTTATTGTATTGAGATCTTTCTTCTTATTTAATATGTGTTTAAAGCTGCAACATTTTCTTTAAGAACTATCTCAATTGCATTCCATGAGTTTTTGCTTCTATTGCTTTCATTTCACTCATTTTGAAGTGTTTTTTTTTATTTCACTTGCAATTTCTTCTTTGACACCTTGGTTATTTAGAAACATGCTTTTTAAAATTTCTGTAAACACACAAATTTTCCAAATTTACTTTGGTATTTATTTCTAGTTTTATTCCTCTGTTTTTTGAGGACATTCTTTTTATAATTTCAATGATAATAAATGCAATCAGATTATTTTGGTGCCTAGTATATGATCTATCCTAGAGAATCATCCATTTACAATTGAGAGGATTGTGTATTTTGTTTGAGGGGAGTGTTCTACAGATGTCTGTTAGGACCACATGTTTTATAGTATTGCTGAAGTCTTCTCCTCCCTCTTTCATCTTCTGCCTAGTTTTATTCATTTGTAAGTATGGTATTTTCAGTGTATAACCATCAATGTCAAGTTGCTTTTTCTCCATTCAATTCTGTCAGTTTTGCTTCATGTATTTGCAATGTTGTTTAATGTCCATATTGTGTTTAATAGTTATATTACTTCTTGAGGTGTGGGAGGGGGCGGGGGGTGAAGGGGAAACTGAGACGAAATGAGAGAGTAGCACAGACATATATATACTACCAACTGTAAAATAGATAGTCAGTGGGAAGTTGTTGTATAACAAAGGGAGTCCAACTCGAGAATGGAAGATGCCTTAGAGGACTGAGGCAGGGAGGGTGGGGGGGACTCGAGGTGGGGGGAGTCAAGGAAGGGAGGGAATATGGGGATATGTGTATAAAAACAGATGATTGAACTTGATGTACCCCCAAAAAATTAAAAAAATAAAAAATAAAAAAAATAGTTATATTACTTCTTGATGTTTTCACTCTGTTAGTTTATTTTGTCTATTAGTATAGCTATTGCAACTATCTTTTGTTTAATATTGTGTGGTATATTGTTTTAAATCTTTGTATTTTCTAACTCTCTTATCTTTTAATCTAAATCACAACTCCTGCAGAAGATACAGTAAAATTTTAAAAAAACCAATCTGATGATCTCTGCTTTTGTTAGATTGCTTTAACTATTTACATTTAAAGTTATTATTGATATATTCAGATTTACAGCTGTCCTTTTGCTTGGAGCTTTCTAAATGGCTCATGACCTTTGTTACTCTGCTATTTCTTCCCTCCTTCCATTTGTATGAATTGAATGTCCTAGTGTACCATGTACTAAGTTAGACAAAGAGAAATATCTTATGATACCACTTATATGCGGACTCTAAATGAAAATGATACAAATGAATTTATTTACAAAATAGAAACAGACTTGCAAACTGAGAAAAGGAACTTATGGTTACCAGAGGGGAAATACTGTGGGGGAGGGAATGTTAGGGAGTTTGGGATTTACATGTACACACTGCTATATTTAAAATGGATATCAAGGACCTACTGTATAGCACAGGGAACTCTGCTCAATATTATGTAACAACTTAAATCAGAAAAGAATTTGAGAAAGAATAGATACATATATATGTATAACTGAGTTACTTTGTTGTACACCTAAAACTAACACAACATTGTTAATCAAGGATACTCCAATATAAAATAAAAAGTTAAAATATGTTCACTATATATTTTAGTTATTTTCTTATTGGTTGATTTAAGGAATACATTATGCACCTTAAATCATCAGAATCTGCTTCATATTTATATTAGCTTGATTTCAGCAAGATATAGAAGCATTAATCCTATATAGCACAATTATTTTCTTATTTCTATATTATTTATATTAATTTAAACATATGTTAGAAACCAAACATTGGTTTAATCATATTTTATATAATGTTATATTTTTAAAGGAGCTTAGAGAATACATTTATAAAGTTAATTATATTAGGCTTACTTAGCATTTCTGGTTCTCTTTACCTCTTTCTGTAGATCAAGTTACCATCTAGGATCATTTATTTTATTTTATTTTTCTTTCTCATCTTTATTGGAGTAAAATTGCTTTACAATGTCATGTTAGTTTCTGCTGTATAACAAAATGAATCAGCTGTATTTATACATATATCCCCATATCTTGTCCTTGTTGAGCCTCCCTCCCACCCTATGTATCCCACTCCTCTAAGTTGTCAAAAAGCACCAAGCTTAACTCCCTGTGCTATGCAGCAGCTTCCCACCAGCTATCTATATTACATTTGGTAGTGTATATATGTCAATGCTAATCTCTCACTACATCCCAGCCTACACTTCCCTCCCTTTGTCCTTAAGTCCATTCTCTACATGTGTCTTTATTCCTGCCCTGCCACTAAGTTCACCAGTACCATTTTTTTAGAATACATATATATGCGGTAACATATGGTATTTGTTTTTCTCTTTCTGACTTACTTCACTCTGTATGACAGATTCTAGGTCCATCCACCTTGCTATAAATAACTCAATTTCATTCTTTTTATGGTTGAATAATATTCCATGGTATATATGTGCCATATCTTCTGTATCCATTCATCTGTTGATGGACATTTAGGTTGAGTCCATGTCCTGGATACTGTAAATAGTGCTGCAATGAACATTGGGGTGAATGTATGCTTTTGAATTAGGTATTTTTCAGGGTATATGCCCAGTAGTGGGAATTGCTAGGTTGTATGGTAGTTCTATATTTAGTTTTTTAAGGAATCTCCATACTGATTTCCATAGTGGCTGTATCAATTTACATTCTGAACAAAAGTGCAGGAGGGTTCCATTTTCTCCTCACCCTCTCCAGCATTTATTGTTTCTAGATTTTTTGATGGTACCCATTCTGACTGGTGTGAGGTGATGCCTCATTGTTGTTTTGATTTGCATTTCTCTAATGATTACTGATATTGACCATCTTTTCATGTGTTCCTTGGCAATCTGTATGTCTTCTTTGGAGAAATGTCTGTGTAGGTCTTCTGCCCATTTTTGGATTGCATTGTTTGTTTTGTTTTCATTTGTTTGTTTTTTTGATACTGAACTACATGAGCTGCTTGTATGGTTCAGAAATTAATCCTTTGTCAGTTGCTTCATTGGCAAATATTTCTCCCATTCTAAGGGTTGTCTTTTTGCCTTGTTTATAGTTTCCTTTGCTGTGCAAAAGCTTTTAAGTTTGATTAGGTCCCATTTGTTTAATTTGTTTTTATTTGCATTACTCTAGGAGGAGGGTTAAAAAGTCTCTTGCTGTGATTTATGTCATAGAGTTTTCTGCCTATGTTTTCCTCTAAGAGTTTTATAGTGTCTGGTCTTACACTTAGATCTTTAAACCATTTTGAGTTTATTTTTGTGTATGGTGTTAAGAAGTGATCTAATTTTATTGTTTTACATGGAGCTGTCCAGTTTTCTTAGCAACACTTATTGAAGAGGCTGTCTTTTCTCCACTGTATATTCTTGCCTCCTTTGTCAAACATAAGGTGACCATATGTCCATGGGTTTATTTCCTGGGCTCTCTATCCTGTTCCATTAATCTATATTTCTGTTTTTGTGCCAGTACCATATTGCCTTGATTGCTGTAGCTTTGTAGGATAGTCTGAAGACAGGGAGACTGATTCCTCCAGCTCCATTTATCTTTCTTAAGGTTGCTTTGGCTAGTCAGGGTCTTTTCTGTTTCCATACAAATTTTAAAATTACTTGTTCTAGTTCTGGGTAAAAAGCCATTAGTAATTTGATAGGGATTAAATTGAATCTGTAGATTATTTTGGGTAGTTTAGTCATTTTAATGATATTGATTCTTCCAATCCAAAAACATGGTATATGTCTCCACCTGTTTCTGTCACCTTTGATTTCTTTCATCAGTGTTTCATAGTTTTCTGAGTACAGGTCTTTTCCCTCCTTAGGCAGGTTTATTCCTAGATATTTTATTCATTTTGTTGCAATGGTAAATGAGAGTGCTTTCTTAATTTCTCTTTCTGATTTTTTGTTCTTATTTTATTCGAATGCAAGAGATTTCCGTGCGTTAATTTTGTATTCTGCTACATTACCAAATTCGTTGATTAACTCTAATAGTTTTCTGGTGACATCTTTAGGATTTTCTATGTATAGTATCATGTCATCTGCAAACAGTGACAGTTTTACTTCTTTTCCAATTTGGATTCCTTTGATGTTTTTTCTTCTCTCATTGCTGTGGCAGAAACTCCCAAAACTATGTTGAATATTATGTTGAATAATATTGGTGAGAGTAGGCAACCTTGGCTTGTTGCTGATCTTGGAGGAAATGCTTTTAGTTTGTCTCCATTGAGAATGATGTTGGCTGTGGGTTTGTCATATATGGTTTTTTTTATGTTGAGGTAGGTTCCCTCTATGTCCAATTTCTGGAGAATTTTTATCATAAATGGGTGTTGAATTTTGTTGAAAGCTTTTTCTACATGTATTGGGATGATCATATGCTTTTTATCCTTCAATTTGTTAATATGGTGTATCACATTCATTGATTTGCATACATTGAAGAATCCTTGCATTCCTGGGATAAACCCCACTTGCTCATGGTGTATGATCCTTTTAATGTGCTGTTGGATTATCTTTGCTAGTATTTTGTTGAGGATTTTTGTGTCTCTGTTCATCATTGATATTTGCCTCTAATTTTTGTGTGTGTGTGACATCTTTGCCTGGTTTTGGTGTCAAGATGATGGTGGCCTTATAGAATGAGTTTGGGAGTGTTCCTCCTTCAGCTCTATTTTGGAAGAGTTTGAGAAGGATAGGTATTAGCTCATCTCTAAATGTTTGATAGAATTTGCCTGTGAATCCATCTGGCCCTGGGCTTTTGTTTGTTGGGAGACTTTTAATCACAGTTTCTATTTAAGTGCTTGTGATTGAGGTGCTCATATTTCCTATTTCTTCCTGGTTCAGTCTTGCAAGGGTTTACTTTTGTAAAAATTTGTCCATTTGTCCCAAGTTGTCCATTTTATTGGCATATAGTAGATTATAGTAGTCTCTCATGATTATTTGTATTTCTGCAGTGTCAATTGTTACTTATTTTTCATTTCTAATTTGATGACTCTTCTCTCTTTTTTTCCTGGTGTATCTGGCTAAAGGTTTATCAATGAATGAGCTTTTAGTTTCGTTGATCTTTGCTATTGTTCTCTTCATCTGAATTTCATTTGCTTCTGATTTGATCTTTATAATTTCTTTCCTTCTATTAACTTTGTGTTTTGTTTGTTCTTTTTTATCTAGTTGCTTTAGGTGTAAGGTTGGGTAGTTTCTTTGAGATTTTTCTTGCTTCTTGAGGTAGGATTGTATGGCTATTAACTTCCCTCTTAGAACTGCTTTTGCTGCTTCACATAGGTTTTGGGTCATTTTGTTTTCATTATCATTTGATTCTATTATTTTTTTGATTTCCTCTTTGATATCTTAAGTGATCTTTTGGTTGTTTACTAGTGTATTGTTTAGCCTCCATGTGATTGTGTTTTTTCCATTTTTCCTGTAATTGATATGTAGTCTCATAGTGCAGTGTTTGGAAAGGGTGCTTGATAAGATTTTAATTTTATTAATTTATTGAGGCTTGATTTGTGACCAAAGATGTGATCTATCATGGAGAATGTTCTGTGTGCAGTTGAGAAGAAAGTGTATTCTGTTGTTTTTGAATGGAATGTCCCATAACAATCAATTAAGTCCATTTGGTCTAATGTATCATTTAAAGCTTGTGTTTCCTTATTTATTTTCTGTTTGGATGATCTGTCTATGGAGTAAGTGGGTTATAAAAGTTCCCTATTATTATTGTGTTGCTGTCAATTTCCCCTTTTATGACTGTTAGCATTTGCCTTATGTATTGAGGTGCTCCTACGTTGGGTGCATAGATATTTACAATTGTTATATCTTCTTCTTGGATTGATCCCTTGATCATTATGTAATGTCCTCCTTGTCCCTTGTAATACTCTTTATTTTAATGTCTATTTTGTCTGATATGAGCATTGCTACTCCAGCTATCTTTTGACTTCCATTTGCAAGGAATATTTTTTTCCATCCCCTCATTTTCAGTCTGTATGTATCCCTAGGTCTGAAGTGTATCTATTGTAGACAGAATATATATGGGTCTTTTTTATCCATTCAGCCAGTCTGTGTCTTTTGTTTGTAGCATTTAATCCATTTACATTTATGGTAATTATTGATACATATGTTCCTATTACCATTTTCTTAATTGTTTTGGGTTTGATTTTGTAGGTTTTTTCCTTCTTTTGTGTTTCCTGCCTAGAGAGGTTCCTTTAGCATTTGTTGTAAAGCTGTTTTGGTGGTGCTGAATTCTATTAACTTTTGTTTGTCTGTAAACCTTTGATTCTCTATTGAATCTAAATGAGTTCCTTGCTAGGTAGAGAAACCTTGGTTGCAGGTTTTTCCCTTTCATCTCTTTAAATATATTCTGTCACTCCTTTCTGGCCTGCAGAGTTTTTGCTGAATGGTCAGCTGTTTACCTTATGGGGATTCCCTTGTATGTTACTTGTTGCTTTTCCTTTGCTGCTTTAATGTTTCATCTTTGCATTTAATTTTTTGTTAGTTTGATTAATATGTGTCTCTGCATGTTTCTCCTTAGGTTTATCCTGTATAAGAGTCTTTGTGATTCCTGGACTTGATTGACTGTTTCCTTTTCCATGTTTGGGAAATTTTTGACTGTAATCTCTTCAAATATTTTCTCAGACCCTTTCTATTGTTCTTCTTCTGGAATACCTATAATTCTAATGCTGGTGTGCTTAATGTTGTCACTGAGGTATCTGAGATTGTCTTCCATTCTTTTTATTCTTTTTTCTTTATTGTGCTCTGTGGCAGTTATTTCCAACATTGTATCTTCCAGCTCACTTATCTGTTCTTCTGCCTCATTTATTCTACTATTGATTCCTTCTAGAGTATTTTTCATTTCAATTATTGTGTTGTTCATTATTATATGTTTGCTCTTTGTTCTTCTAGGTCCTTGTTAAACATTTCTTGTATTTTCTCTACTGTATTTCTGAGATTTTGGATCACCTTTATTATCATTACTCTGAATCCTTTTCCAGGTAATTTGCCTATTTCCTCTTCATTTATTTTATTTTGTTGTTTTTTGTCTTGATCCTTTGCTTGTAAGACATTTCTCTGTCTTCTCATTTCGTCTAATTTACAGTATTTGGCATCTTCTTCCTATAGGCTTCAGGGTCATAGTTACTCTTGCTTCTGTTCTCTGCCCCCAGTGTTGGGGTTTTTCCAGTGTCTTGCATAGGCTTTCTGATGGAAGTGACTGGTTCCTGCATTCTGGTGGGTGGAGCTGAGTCTTTTCCTTCTGATGAGCAGGATGGTGTCAGGTTGTGTTTTGGCATGTTTGTGAGCTTAGTATGCTTTAGGTGGTCTGTGTGCTGATGGGTGTATTTGTGTTCCTTTCTTGTTTGTTGTTTGGTGTGAGGTATCAAGCACTGGGAACTGCAGGCAGTTAGGTGGAGCTGGGTATTGGATTCTGATATAGGCCTCCATGAGAACTCTCAGCAATTAATCTTCCCTGGGGCCAAGAATTCTCTAGTGTTCCAGCATCCTGGAGTCAGTGTTCCCATGTGAGAGCCTCTGGCCTGACTTCTGATTGAGGAACCAAGACCCAGCAAGTTGCTTGTCCTGTCAATAACAGGAATTAAAATAAAAGACTAACAAAACAAATTGTAAAAAGTAAAATCAAACAAACAAAAACAGAAACAATGAAACATGCACACACACAAGAAAAATAAAAACAGAACCAAGTAAAACAGAAAGCAAGTGAACAACCAACCAAAAAAAAGAAACGAAGAATGAAATCAACAAATTAAATACAAAAATAACAAAAATACAAAACCAGAAAACAAAATGAAAGCAAAGTACCAACTGAAAAATGAAGCAAAGAAACGAAACAAACTGACAAAAATGTTTTAAAAAAAAGAGAAATGGGAAAGAAGACAGAACAACAGAAAAGCAATATAAAAATACAAATATAAGAAAATAAAATTAAAAATATATTAAAGACAAAAAAAAGACAAAACCCCAGAGAAGTGGAAAAAACAAAATCAAACCAACAAAAACAGAAGCAAGGAAACACACACACATACACAAGAAACAAAAACAGAACCAAATAAAACAAAAAGCAAGGGAATAACCAGAAAAAGAGAAGAACCCAAAACGAAATGAGACAATTAGAATCAGAACTAGAAAAGACATAAAATCTAAAAACAAAACCAATGCAATGTACCAACTTAAGAATAAAGCAAGAAAACAGAGCAAACCAATAAAAATGATTAAAAATAAAATAAAATGGTGAAAATATGTAAACCAGAAAAGCAAAGTAAAAATGGAAATATAAAAAAATAAAAAATATATATTAAAGAAAAGGAAGGAAAAAGGGGAATGGAACACAGAACAACAGAAAAACAAATAAAAATACAAATATATATAAAAATAAAAAATATATTATAACGCATCAAGATCTCAAAAGACTAAATAAAAAAATACTAACAACAACAACAACAAAAAAAAAACAAGCAAACCAGAAAAGCCAGAGCCAACAGCAGAATGAATCAAAAGATAATAAAATTAATAGTGATAATCTTTCCCTGGTGTCTCAGCTGTAATTGTCCTTGCATATACCATGAGACACAGCCCACACCTAGCTCACCAAGGGGCCCTCCTCTGCCTCTGGGCTGGTCTCTGACCTGCTGTGGGTTTAGCAGGGACCTCTCAGTCTCTGATCTGGCCCAATTCCTGTGTGTTCTTGTCCCCTAATTCCACAGTTGCCAGAGCTAAACTGTTTTCATTTGTAGCAACACTCATTGTCTACTCAGGTACTCCATAAATGCAGGGTCTACCTAGCTGATTGCAGGAATTTAATCTACAGCTTGTACAGCTGATGGAAAAATTTTTGATCCTCTTCTGTAGTCACCCTGTCCCTGGGCTTCAACTTTCATTTTATCCCCACCTCTGGATGTGGTTCACCCACAGGAGTCTGGTCCTGAGGCTGCCTTAGGGCTCTTTGGTCTGCCCCAGTGAGGACAGGGTGCAGAGGTGGTATGACTGTTTGGATTGCAAGAGCCCCAGCAGCACCCAATGTGCTGGGAAGCTAGCAGCCATGGGTGCAAGAGATATGGACCTAGTGAGGTGCATGAGGTCTAGCCCTGGCCAGGATATTTTTTGTGCCTGGTAACAGGCATGTGAGGGCCATATCTGAGGGGTTTTTTTTCTATTGCTTGGCACCTGACATGTGAGAGCCAGCTCTCAGATGGCTTCTTTTATTGTTCATTGGCAGGTGCCAGCATTATACGGAGAGATAGACTACAATAGTGGCTCTTCCTTCAGCATGTGACTCAGCAGTAGTGCCCTGTGTCCATGGCAGTCTGGTCTTCCTCTGTAGGTATTCCCTGCTGTTGATTTCTTCCCTCCCATCCCCTCAGTTCTCTCCTGACAGCTAACAACAGTTGTCACTTCAGCCCTGTTCTCCAATCCCCATGCTCCAGCTCCCAGCCCTCTTGCACACCTGTGAACACATGTTCCAGTCCAGGGCACGTAGGGTCACAGTACAGACTGTCTGTGTATTTCTCACTCTGTCCTGTCTGCTACAGATCGGCCACTTCACCCTCTTCCAACAGCCTCAGATGCTTCCCTTTTGTCCCAATCAATTTCCCTGTAGGAGAGTAGGTTCCCCCATTGGTGAGGGGGTTTCCCTGAATTTGGGAATCTCTCCTCTGTTTTAGCTCCCCTCCCCTGGGGTGCAGGTCCTGTCCCACTTCCTCTCCTCCTCCTTTTCCCTTGTTTTTTTTCATCCTATCCAGTTATGCATGGATCTTTATAGTCCTTTCTGTTGTCCCAGGTCTTCTGGCAGTGTTCAGCTGGTATTCTGTGAGAATTGTTGCATCTATAGATGTATTCCTGATGCGTTCTTGGAGAGAGATGAACTCCACGTCCTCCTACTACTCTGCCATCTTAACTCTGGTCATTTTCTTAATTTGATATAGATTTCTTCCCACTCACATTCTTTGTGCTGCTACATTGTCAAATATATTTCTTTATATTATATGCATTCAAATAAAATTATATTCAATTTTATGCAATTGCATTTAAATAAGTTAAAAAAGAAAGAAAAATAATTTCAATTATACTCTTTGTTTTAACTATCTACACAGTTACTATATTAAAAATCTTTTTTCATGTGAATTGAGGTCACTTCCTGTTGTCAGTGGATTTCAAGCTGAAGAACTTAAATTTTCCTTTAAGATGTGTTGGCTTGCAATTGTTTACCTAGTTTTGTTTTCCTTGAAATATCAATATTTGGCTTTCATTATTGAAAGTTTCACTGGATATATTATTGGGTGATTTCTTTTTACTGTTTTGTTTTCATTCTTTCAGCATTAAGAATGAGTCATCCACAGTATTCTGACCTCCAATTTTTCTAAATGTTGTTCATTGGCTTTTTTTCCAGCTTTATTGAGATATAACTGACATTATATAACATTGTATAAGTTTAGGGTGAAAACATGATGATTTGATGCATGTATATATTGTGAGATGATTATCACAATAATGTTAGTAATTACATAATTATTATTTCTCTTCAGAGGTAAGAACATTTAAAATCTACTCTTTAGCAACCTTGAAATATATAATACGGTATTGTTAACTCTAGTCTCAGTGTTGGACATTAGATCCCCAAAATTTATTCATCTTAACTTAAAATCTGTACACTTTGATAAACATTTCCCCATTTCACTCACCATTAACTCCCTGGAAATCACCATTCCTCTACTTGTTTCTATGAATTGAGCTTTTTTAGATATCACATATAAGTGAGATCATGTAGTAATTGTCTTACTCTGTCTCACTTATTTCACTGAGAATAATCTCCTCAAGGTCCATCCATATTTTTGCAACAGGTAAGACTTCCTTCTTTTTTGTGGGTGAATGATATTCATTATGTATGTATGTGTGCATATATATATATATATCATCATAAGTATAATTATATATATATGAAATGAAATATATATTATGTATAATTATACAAATGATTGTTTTCATTCAACTGTCAGTGTACACTAGGTTGTTTTCATATATCTTGGCTATTATGAATAATGCTGCAAATAACATGGGAGGGTAAAGATTTCTTACAGATAGTATTTTATTTCCTTTAGAAATATACCACAAGTAGGATCATACAGGTAGTTCAATTTTTAGATTTTAAAGGAAGTTCCACACTGTTATCCATAGTGAGTATACAAACTTACATTTCAACAACAGTGCACAACTGTTCCCTTTTCTCCACATCCTTATTAATACTATCTCTTGTCTTTCTTTTAAGAACTTTTATTGAGATATAATTAACATACAATAAACTGCATGTATTTAAAGTGTAAGATTTCATATCTTTTTTCTTTATCTCTTGTCTTTTTGATGTTCGTTATTCTGACAGGGGTGAGGCAATATCTCACTGTAGTGTTGATGTGAATTTCCCTGATAGTAATGTTGATAATCTTTTCATGTACCTTTTGGTCATTTATATGTATTCTTTGAAAAAAATGTTTTTTGACCCCTTTCCCCATTTTAATATCTGATTGTTCTTTTGCTATTAAGTTGTATGAATTCCTTATATATGTGGGGTATTGACCAACCCCTTATCAGGTTTTTAAATATTCTATCCTAATCCAAAGTTTGATGTTATTTTACACATTATTTGAAGCAACTGTAATTCCAACATTATTACTCCTTGCTGAGAAAACCAAACAGAAAAGCTTAATACAGGGCTTTACTTTTTATTTTGTACACTAGTAGGATCTCTTCCAATTTTATCTGCACTAGTATTTATCCAAAATACTATAGGCTCACTAAACTTTTTAAAAATTCAATACTGAGCATATATAACACGTAACTCTATCTAGTATTTTCATAAAATTATCATGCATGATAGTCTTTATAGTTAAAGTGACTCTCTATGGATATCAACTCTGACTTTGAAAAGCACATGTAGAAGACCCTGTCACTGAATCTGTAGTCCTTGAAGCTGTTATTATGAAAATTTGGTGGCTACAGTATACTATGAGTAGAAATTACAATAATCCTAAATCCACTAACAAATTTTATAGTATATCTATTCCTTATATTATCCTTATGAGAAATAATTATACCCAGCTTAATCTGCTTATGCTAAACAGACTTAAAATCACTCATTGCATATTCTTCAGTCATGTGGCACTCATTGTTGTAGCTATGCTCATCCAAACACCCTGAAGTTATATAGGAGCTACAGCCCTAATAATCACCCATGACCTTACATCATCTATATGATTTTGCCTGGAAAATTCAAACTATGAATGTTTTCACAGCTGAACAATAATTTTAGCCTGTGACCTACAAACATTCCTTCCACTAGTGGCAACATGATGACTACTAACAAACTTTAAAAATCTAGCCCTACCCCCACCAATCAACTTAATTGGAGAACTATTCAAATTAATATCATCTTTCTCATGGTCTAAGATTTCTCATGGTCTAACATTATCATAATGGGAATTAATATAGCTATAACTGCTCTATATTCTTTATACATATTAATCATACCATAACAAGGAAAATATGTATATCACATTAACAATATTAAGCCATCATTTACACAAGAAAATGCCCTTATAACTCTTCACCTATTACCCCTTCTATTCCTATCACTCAACTCCCAAATTATTTTGGGACATATGTAATGTAAACATAGTTTAATAAAAACACTAGACAGTGAATCTAACAAGAGGCTCAAACCTTCTTATTTACTAAAAAAGCATGCAAGAACTGCTAATTCATGCTTCCATATCTAACAATATGGATTTTTCAAACTTTTAAAGGCTAGAAGTAATCCATTGTTCTTAGGAACCAAAAAATTGGTGCAACTTTAAATAAAAGTAATAAATTTATTTGCCCCTCTACATTAGCCATGCTATTTATGTTAACCTAGCCAATTGTAATAACAACCTCCAATGTCTACAAAAGCAACGTATATCCATTTTATGAAAAAAAACACTATCACATATGCTTTCATTACCAGTCTAATTCTCACAAAAATGTTCATCCACTTGGGCCAAGAAATAGTCACTAAATTAGTATCCATACCCTAAAAATATCACTTAGCTTTAAACTAAATAATTTCTCAATAATCATACCAGTAGCACTTTTTGTTACATGATCTATTATAGAATTCTTAATATGGTAAGTACTCCCAGACCCTAATATTAATTGATTCTTCAACTGTTTACTCATATTTCTCATCACAGTGCTAACCTTAGTTACTGCCAACAATCTTTTCCAACTTTTAATTGGATGCGGAGTTGGAATGATGTCTCTTTACGAATTAGATGATGGCATAGCTAGACAGATTCAAACATCTCTACTCTGCAAGCAATTGTATATAACTGCATTGAAGGTATTAGATTCATTATATCAACAACATGATTTTTGCTCAATTTAAAAGCATGACATTTACAGCAAATTTTTATACTTAAACTAAAACGTACTAAAATACCCCTGATAGGACAGTTCTTAGCTACAACTGGAAAATGTGCCCAATTTGGCCTCTACCCATGACTTCCCTCAGAAATAGAAAGCCCCAATCCAGGCACAGCCCTACTCTATTCAATTACAATAGTTGTAGCAGGCATTTTCTGCTTATTTATTTCTACCCATTAATAGAAACAACAAAACTATCCAAATGATAACAATATGTCTAGAAGCAATTACTATTGATACATTATTTACAGCAATCTGTGCTCTCACTCAAAATGATGTTTTAAAAAATTTGTTGCAGTCTCCACCTCAAACTAAATAGGCCCCATGTTAGTAACAACTGGCAATAATCAGTCCCACCTAGCATTTCTCCATTACCTGTACTCAGGCATTCTTCAAAGCCATATTATTTAATATGCTCTGAGTCTAGTTTAAGTGACAAACAAGATATTAAAAAAATAAGAGGCTTATTTAAAGCAATACACTTTACCACAACATGCTTCATTATTGGAAGTCTATCATTATAGGCTTTTATTCCAAAGACCTAATCATGGAAACTGCCAACACGTCATATAACAATGCCTGAGCCCTGTTTATCACTCACATTGTCACATCCCTTATAGCTATGTATAACACTCAAACTATTTTCTTCACTTTTAGGGCAATTACGTTTCTCCACTCTAATTCTAATTAATGAAAACAACACACTTAGCCTTTAGGTTGGAAGTAACTTCACCGGATTCCTTACCTCCAGCAACACCTCTCCAACAACTGTTCCACAAATAACTGTGTCTTATTATTTGAAATTAATAGCCCTTGCCATGACTATTTCAGGATTCATTCTGGTACTCAAAATTAACTACACAAAATCTAAAATTTTATTATCTTCAAACCTCTTCAAATTCTCTAATCTTCTTCAGTATTTTGCAACTATCATACACCATCTCTCACCATATATAAATGAATTAGTAAGTCAAAAGTCAGCATCATTATGATTATTATTTTCTTCAGAACTTTATTGGAGCATAATTGCTTTACATAGTTGTGACAGTTTCCACTGTAAAACAAAGTGAATCATCTGCATATATACATATATCCACATATCCCCTCCTTTTTTTTATAAACTTAGGTGATTTTATTTTATTTTTTTAATCTTTAATGGAGTATAATAGCTTTACACTGCTGTGCTAGTTTCTGCTGTACAACAAAGTGAATCAGCTGTATTTAAATATATATCCCCATGTCCCCTCCCTCTTGAGCCTCCCTCCCACCCTCCCTATCCCACCTCTCTAGGTCATCAGCAATCATTGTGTTGATTTCCCTGTGTTAGGCAGTTGCTTCCCACTAGCTATCTATATTACATTTGGTAGTGTATAAATGTTAATACTACTCTTTCACTTTGTCCTAGCTTCTACTTCCCCACTTCCCCATGTCCTCAAGTCTGTTCTCTACATCTGCATCTTTATTCTTCCTCTGCCACTGAGTTCATCAATACCATTTTTTTAAGATTCCATATATATGTGTTAGCATATGGTATTTGTTTTTCTCTTTCTGACTCACTTCACTCTGTATACCAGACTCTAGGTCCATCCACCTCACTACAAATAACTCAATTTCATTCCTTTCTATTGCTGAGTAATATTCCATTGTATATATGTGCCATGTCTTTATCCATTCATCTGTTGATGGACATTTAGGTTGCTTCCATGTCCTGGCTATTGTGAATAATGTTGCAATGAAAAGTGTGGTACATATATCTTTTTGAATTATGTTTTTTTCAGGGTATATGCCCAGTAGTGGAATTGCTGGGTCATATGGTAGTTCTATTTTCAGTTTATTAAGGAACATCCATACTGTTCTCCATAGTGGCTGTATCACTTTATATTCCCACCAGCAGTGCAGGGGGGTCCCCTTTTCTCCACAGCCTCTCCAGCATTTATTGTTTCTAGATTTTTAGATGATGGCCATTCTGACTGGTGTGAGGTGATACCTCATTGTGGTTTTGATTTGCATTTCTCTAATGATTAGTGATGTTGAGCATCTTTTCATGTGTTTGTTGGCCATCTGTATGTCTTCTTTGCAGAAATGTCTGTTTATGTCTTCTTCCCATTTGTGGATCAGGTTCTTTTTTTTTTTTTGATATTGAGCTGCATGAGCTGCTTGTATATTTTGGAGATTAATCCTTTGTCAGTTGCTTCATTGGCAAATGCTTTTTCGCATTCTTAGGGTTGTCTTTTCATCTTGTTTATGGTTTCTTTTGCTATACAAAAGCTTTTAAATTTGATTAGATCCCATTTGCTTATTTTTTTATATCCTTACTCTAGGAGGTGGATCAAAAAGGATCTTGCTGTGATTTATGTCACAGGGTGTGCAGCCTGTGTTTTTCTCTAAGAGTTTTATAGTGTCTGGCCTTAAATTTAGATCTTTAATCCATTTTGAGTATTTTTTTTGTGTGTGTGGGGGGGTGTATGGTGTTAGGAAGTATTCTAATTTCATTCTTTTACAAGTAGCTGTCCAATTTTCCCAGCACCACTTATTGAAGAAGCTGTCTTTTCTCCATTGTATATTCTTGCCTCCTTTGTAAAAGATAAGGTGGCCATATGTGTGTCGGTTTATCTCTGGGCTCTAACCTTGTTCCATTGATCTATATTTCTGTTTTTGTGCCAGTACCATACTGTCTTGATCACTGTAGCCTTGTAGTATAGTCTGAAGTCAGGGAGCCTGATTCCTCCACCTCCATTTTTTCTTCTTAAGATTGTTTTGGCTATTCAGGGTCTTTTGCATTTCCATACAAATTGTAAAATTTCTTTTTCTAGTTCTGTGAAAAATGTCATTGGCAATTTGATAGGGATTGCATTGAATCTGTAGATTGCTTTGGGTACTATATTCACGTTCACAGTGTTGATTCTTGCAATCCAAGAGCATGCTATATCTCTCCATCTGTTTGTATCATCTTTGATTTCTTTCATCAATGTCTTATAGTTTTCTGCATACAGGTCTTTTGCCTCCTTGGATTGGTTTAATCCTAGGTGTTTTCTTCTTTGTGTTGCAACGATAAATGAAAGTATTTCCTTAATTTCTCTTTCTGATTTTTCATTGCTAGTGTATAGGAATGCAAGAGACTTCTGTGCATTAATTTTGTATTCTGCTACTTCACTAAAGTCATCAATTAGCTCTAGTAGTTTTATGGAGGCATCTTGAGGATTTTCTATGTATAGGATCACATCACCTGCAAACCATGACAGTTTTACTTTTTTTCTTCCAATTTGGGTTTTCTTTTCTTTCTTTTTTTTTTTTTTCTTTTCCAATAACCTTGGGTAAAACTTCCAAAACTATGTTGAATAATAGTGGTGAGAGTGGATATCCTTGTCTTATTCCTGTTCTTAGATATAGTGCTTTCATTTATTCACCATTGAGGATGATGTTGGATGTTGCTTTGTTATATATAGCTTTTATTATGTTGAGGTAGGTTCCTTCTATACCCACTTTCTGGAGAGTTTTTTATCATAAATGGGTATTGAATTTTGTTGAAAGCTTTTTCTGCATCTATTGAGATTATCATTTGTTTCTTTTCCCTTCAGTTTGTTGATATGGTGTATCATATCATTGACCACTTTATGCATATTGAAGAATCCTCGCATTCCCGGGCTAAACCCCACTTGATCATAATGTATGATCCTCTTAATGTGCTGTTGGATTATGTTTCTTAGTATTTTGTTGAGGATATTTGTGTCTATGTTCATCAGTAATACTGGCCTGTAATATTTTTTTGTGTGACTTATTTTTCTGATTTTGGTATCAGGGTGATGGTGGCTTTGCAGAATGTGTTAGGGAGTTTTCCTCCCTCTATATTTTGCAAGAGTTTGAGAAGGTTATGCTTTAGCTCTTCACTAAATGTTTGATAGTATTCCCCTGTGAAGCCATCTGGCCCTGGACTTTTTTTTGTTGGAAAATTTTTATTCACAGTTTCAATTTCAGTGCTTGTGATTGGTCTTTTCATATTTTTTATTTCTTCCTGGTTCAGTCTTGGAAGACTGTACTTTTCTAAGAATTTGTCCATTTCTTCCAAGTTGTCCATTTTATTAGCACACAGTTGCTTGTAGTAGTCTCTCATGATCCTTTGTATTTCTCCAGTGTCAATTGTTTTTTCTCTTCTCTAATTCTGTTGATTTGCGTCTTCTCCCTTCTTTTTCCTGATGAGTCTGGCTAAAGGTTTTTCAATTTTGTCTGTCTCCTCAAAGAACCAGCTTTTGGTGTCATTGATCTTTACTATCATTTCCTTCATTTCTTTTTCATTTTTTTCTGATGTGATATTTATAATTGCTTTCCTTCTACTAACTTTGGGTTTTGTTTGTCCTATCTCTAGTTAGGTGTAAGGTTAGGTTGTTTATTTGAAATTTTTCTTGTTTCTTGAGGTAGGAATATATTGCTGTAAACTTCCCTCTTAGAACTACTTTTGCTGCTTCCCATAGATTTTGGGTCATCATGTTTTCATTGTCATTTGTATCTAGGTATTTTTTCATTTCCTCTTTGATTTCTTCAGTGATCTCTTGGTTGTTTAGCAGCATATTGTTTAGCCTCCATGTATTTCTATTTTTTACAGTTTTTCTTTCCTGTAATTCGTATCTAGTCTCATAGCGTTGTGTTCAGAAAAGATGCTTGATAAGATTTGAATTTTCTTAAATTTACCAAGGCTTGATTTTTGATCCAAGATGTAATCTATCCTGGAGAATGTTCCATATGCACTTGAGAAGAAAGTGTATTATGTAGTTTTTGGATGGAATTTCCTGTAAATATCAGTTAAGTCCATCTGGTCTATTGGGTCATTAAAAGCTTGTGTTCCTTTATTTTCTGGATGGATGATTTGTCCATTGGTATAAGTGGAGTGTTAAAGTCCCCTCCTCTTATTGTGTTATTGTCAATTTCCCTTTTTAAGGCTATAAGCATTTGCCTTATATACTGAGGTGCTCCTATGTTGGGTTAATAAATATTTACAGTTATTATATCTTCTTGGATTGATCCCCTGATCATTATGTAGTATCCTTCTTTGTCTCTTGTAATAATCTTTATTTTAAAGTCAAATTTTTTTGATAGGAGTATTGCCACTCCAGCTTCCTTTGACTTCCATTTGCATGGAATATTTTTTTCCATCCCCTCACTTGCAGTCTGTATGTGTCTCTAGTTCTGAAGTGGGTCTCTTGTAGATAGCATATATACAGGTCTTATTTTTGTATCACTTCAGCCCATGTGTGTCTTCAGGTTGGAGCATTTAATCCACTTACATTTAAGGTAATTATTGATATGTATGTTCCTATTACCATTTTCTTAATTGTTCTGTGTTCATTTTTGTAGGGCTTTTCCTTCGTTTGTGTTTCCTGCTTAAAGAAGTTCCCTCAGGATTTGTTGTAAATCTGGTTTGGTGTTGCTGAATTCTCTTAACTTTTGCTTGTCTGTAAAGTTTTTGATTTCTCTGTCAAATCTAAATGAGATCCTTGCTGTGTAGAGTAATCTTGGTTGTACGTTTTTTGCTTTCATCACTTTAAATGTATCCTGCCACTCCTTTCTGGCCTGCAGTGTTTCTGCTGAAAGATCAGCTGTTAAACTCATGGGGGTTCCCTTGTATGTTATTTGTTTCTTTTCTATTGCTGCTTTTAGTAATTTTTATTTGTGGTAAATTTTTGTTAGTTTTATTAATGTGTGTTTTGTCATGTTTCTCCTTGGGTTTAACCTATATGAGGCTCTGGGCTGCCTGGACTTGATTGATTATTTCCTTCCCCATGCTGGGGAAGTTTCCAACTATAATCTCTTCAAATGTCTTCTCAGACCCTTTCTTTCTTTCTTCTTCTTTTGGGATGCATATAGTTCTCATATTGGTGTGCTTTCTCTTGTCACCATGGCCTCTGAGACTCTTCTCCATTCTTTTCATCCTTTTTTCTTTATTCTACTCTGCAGCAGTTACTTCCACCATTCTATCTTCCATCTCACTTACTCGTTCTGCTGCCTCTGTTATTCTACTATTGATTCCTTCTGGACTATTTTTAATTTCAGTAATTGTGTTTGTCTTTACTTTTTCTTTGCTCTTTAGTTCTAGGTCATTGTTAAACATTTCTTGTATTTTATCTATTCTATTTCCAAGATTATGGATCATCTTTATTATCATTACTCTGAATTATTTTTCAGGCAATTTGCCTATTACTTCTTCATTTATTTCCTCCTGTGTGTTTTTATCTTGCTCCTTTGCCTTCAAGATATTTCTCTGTCTTCTCATTTTGTCTAATCTACAGTATTTGGCATCTTCTTTCTATAGGCTGCAGGGTCATAGTTCCTCCTGCTTCTATTTTCTGACCCAGGTGGGGGGTTTTGTCCATTGTCTTGTGTAGGATTCCTCATGGGAGGGACTGGTGCTGCATTCTAATGGGTGGAATTGAGTTCACTCTGATTAGCAGGGCACTGTCTGTGTGCTGATGGGTGAGTTTCTGTTCCTGCCTTGTTTATTGTTCTGTGGGAGGCATCCAGTGCTAAGTGCTCCAGGCAGTTAGGAGGAGCTGCGTTTTTGGATTCTGACAGAGGCCTTCGTGAGAGCTCTTGGTGATTAATCTTTCCTGGGGCCAGAAATTCTCTAGTGGTCCAGTGTCCTTAACTCGATGTTCCCACCCCAGAGCCTCTGGTCCAACTTTTGTTCAAGGAAACAAGTCCCCACAGGCGACTTTTCCTGGCAATAAAGGGGATTTTTAAAAAAGAATACCCAAGCCCCAGACAAGTGGAATAAAGTGAAATCAAACAAACAATAACAGAAACAAGGACATGCACACACACACACACACACAAAACAAAAACAAAAACAGAACCTAATGAAGCAAAAAGCAAGAGCAACCAGACAAAAAGCCCCAGAACAGAATCAGACAATTAAAAAGAAAACAAACAAAAACTCAAAACCAAAAAAACAAAACCAGTGCAGAGTGCCAACTGAAGAATAAAGCAAAGACAGAAACCAAACCAACAAAAATGATTTAAAAAAAAGAGGGGAAAAGGAGAAAGAAGACAGAACAACAGAAGACTGATGTCAAAATAGAAATATAAAAAATAAAACAAAATAATACATTAAAGAAAAGAAAAAAAAAAAGAAAAAAAAACCCAGAAAAATGGTGAAAACAAAATCAAACAAAGAAAACAGAAACAAGGAAACACACACTCACTCAAAAGTAACAAAAACAGAAACAAATAAAACGGAAACCAAGAGAACAACCAGTTAAACAGAAGAATTCAAAAATAAAGTCAAACAATTAGAATTAGAAGTAAGAAAAACACAAAACCTGAAAACAAAACCAAAGCAGTGTGCCAACTGAAGAATAAAGTAAAGAAACAGAACAAACCGATAAAAATATTTAAAAATAAAATAAGATAAAATAAAGTAGAAAGGAAAAACACAGAACAACAGAAAAGCAAAGGAGAAATGGAAATATTAAAAAATAAAAATATTTTAAAGAAAAAAGAAAAAATAAGGGAAAAGTACACAGCACAACAGAAAAGCAAACTAGAATTTGAAAAATATTTTAAAAAATAAAAATAAAAACTGTTATAAAACACAAACATCCCAAAAGACTAACTTGAAAAAATACTAAAACAATGACAACAAACAAACAAAAAAGACCAAAATAAAGCCAGAAACAACAACAGAATAAATCACAACATAATTAAATTAATAATAATAATTATTTTTCCCTGGAGTCTCAGCTGTAAGTGTTCTTGCATATGCCTTGGGCCACAGGCGACCTCCGCCTCCTCAAGAGGCCCTTCTCTACCTCTTGTTTGGATTCTGGAGCTTCTGTGGGCCCTGTGTGGGACACTTAGACTCTGATAAAGCCTACACGTGCTTGCCCCCAAAACTGCCAAAGCTAGACCTTTTTCATTTGTGGGAACACTCATTATCTACTCAGATATTCCATAGATGCATGGTCTACCTAGCTGATTGTGGGGATTTAATATGCAGCTTGTACACCTGTTGGAAAGATTTTCAATCCTCTTCTTTAGTCCCCCCATCCCTTGGGCTCAGCTTTGGTTTTATCCCCACCTCTGCATGTGGTCCACCAGCAAAAGTCTGGTCCTGAGGTGCCTTGGAACTCTTGGGTCTGTATCAGTGAGGACAGGGCTTATAGGTGGTATGACTTCACTGAGAGTGGGAGCCCCAGCAGTGGTGGCAAAAGTGAAGTGAAGTCAGTAGCCACTGGTGCAAGAGATAAGGCCCTAGTGAGGGCCAGCCCTGGACGGTCTTTTTCTGGTTCTCAGCAGCAGGCATGTGAGGGCCAGCACTTGAGGGTTTTTTTCTATTACTTAGTGACCAGCTTGCAACAGCCAGCTCTGGAGAGAGCTTCCTTTATTGTTCATCATCAGGCACCAGTGTGTGGGAGAAGAGAGGCTACAATAGTGGCTCCTCCTCCTGCATGTGACTCAGCAGTATCACCTTGCTTCCATGGATGTCCTGTCTTCCTCTGTAGGCATTCCCTGCTGCAGATTTCCTCCCTCCCTTACCCTCCATCTGTCTTCCCCAGCCAACAGCAGTTCTCACCTTGGGTTTGTTCTCCAATCCGCATACTCCAGCTCCCAGCCCCCTTGCACACCTGTGAACAGACATCTCAGTCCAGGGCACACAGGGCCACAGTACAGACCATCTGTGTATTTCTTACTCTGTCCCATCTGCCACAGATTGGCCGCTGCACCCTCTTCTGACAGCCCCAAATGCCTCTCATCTGTCCCAATTGATTTCCCCATTGGAGAGAGGGTTTCCCCTTCAGACAGGGGGTTTCCCCAAATTCAGGAATCTTTCCTCTGCTTCAGCTCCCCTACCCTGGGGCACTAGTCCCATTCTATTTCCTCTCCTTCTCCTTTTCTTTTTTCTTTTTTTTAATCTCTTTATTGGAGTATAATTGCTTTGCACTCTTGTACCAGTTTTTGAGGTACACCAAAGTGAATCAGCTGTATTTATACACATATCCCCATATCCCCTCCCTCCCGCAACTCCCTCCCACACTCCCTATCCCACCCCTCTGTCATCAGCCTTCATTAAGTTGATGTCCCTTTGTTATACAGCAACTTCCCACTAGCTATCTATTTTACATTCGGTAGTGTATATATGTCTATGCTACTCTCTCACTTGGTCCCAGCTTCCCCTTCATCCCCCCAACCCCGTGCCCTCAAGTCTGTTCTCTACATTTGTACCTTTATTCTTGCCCTGTCACTGGGTTCATCAGTACCATCTTTTTAGATTCCATATATATGAGTTAGCATACAGTATTTGTTTTTCTCTTTCTGGCTTACTTCACTCTGTATGACAGTCTCTAGGTCTATCCACCTCATTACAATCCTTTTCTTTTTTGTCCTACCCAATTATGCCAGGATCTTTATAGTACTTTCCAGTGCCCAACATCTTCTGTTAGTGTTCAGCCAGTTTTCTGTGAGAATTGTTGCAGTGATAGGTGTATTCATGATGTATCTCTGGGGAGAGACAAACTCCATATCCTTCTACTCTGCCACCATCTTAACTCTGCATCATTATTATTAGACCTACTCTGACTAGAAAATGTTCTACCAAAACCCACCTCCCTTTTCCAAATAAAAATCTCTGCACTAGTATCAAACAAAAAAGGCCAAATTAAACTATATTTCCTCTCCTTTATTTTTACACTTACCTTGAATATACTTCTATTTAGCTTCCATGAGTAACTTACATAATTGCCATAACACCAATAAGCAGTGATCAGCCAATAACAATCACCAGTCAAATGCCATAGCTATACTGCACAGCAATTCCCATAGCTTCCTCACTAAAAAACAAACAAACAAAATAAAAAACCAGAATCCTCAGTTATCAGAAATTAATTATCCCACCTTGTTAAATTTAAACACAATATCTACTTCTTCATCTTTTAGAACATAAAGAACCATTACAAGCTCCATTTTCATCCCTGAAAGAAACATCCTTAAAACCATCTTATTAGAAACTTAGAACTTAAGATCTTAAGCTACCATTCAGTAGCCATAACTGTTTTATAAACAAATACTATTGATATGACCCCAAATAAATTTTAAAAATACATTAAACCCCAAAATGATCCACTAAATTGTATTACAATTCCACAACCTATGCCACCATTCACAATTAATGCAAGCTGAGCATAGATAGATGAATGTTTTGAAGAAAAACCTATAAAACTTACTACAAAAATAGTACTTGAACTAAATACAATGTATATCATCCTTATTCTTACTTGGAATCTAAACATATCCAATGCTATGAAAAAGCATCACTATTTCAACTGTAAGAACACTAACGACCAACATTTGAAAATCCCACCCATTTATCAAAATTATTAACAACACAGTTATTGGTCTTCCAGCATCAAACATTTCATCATGATGAAACTTTGTTTCCTTATTCAGTATTTGTTTAGTTCTACAAATATTGACTGGTTTATTTCTAGCAATAAATTATACATCAGCTATAATAACTGCCTCCTCTTCACTAACACACATCTGCTGATTCATAAATTATGGATGAATCACCTGATACTTACATGCAAATGGAGCTTCCATGTTCTTTATTTGCTTATATATTAAAGTAGGGCAAGACTTTTATTATGGGTCCTACACTTTCCTAGAAACATGAATGTTGGAGTTATTCTATTATTGACAGTAATAGCTCCAGCATTTATAGGTTACTTTTTACCATGAGGCCAAATATCCTTCCAAGAGGCCATAGTCATTGTTAACCTCCTTTCAGCAATTTCTTACAATGGCACTAATCTAATCAAATGAATCTGAGGAGGGTGCTCAGTTGATAAGGCAAACTTTACATGATTCTTTGCCTTCTACTTTATCCTTCCATATATCATTGCAGCCTTAGCAGCCACCCACCTACTGTTTCTTCATGAAACAGGTTCTAATAAGTTCATAGAAATCTCATCTGATATGGATAAAATCCCTTTTTTTTCATTCATACTACACAGTTAAAGATATCTTGGATGCCTTATTCCTATTTGTAATCTTACTAATACTAATGCTATTCTTACCTGATCTTCCAGGAGACCCATACAGCTACACTCCAATCAACTCCCTCAACACACCCTTCATATCCAACCAGAGTGATATTTCTTATTTGTATATGCAATTCTATGATCAATTTCCAACAAACTAGCCTTAATCTAATCTAAACTAGCCTAATCCTAGCAATTATCCCTATACTTCTTACATCAGAACAACAAAGTATAGCATTCTGACCTCTCAGCCAATGTCTATGAGTACTAGTAGCAGATCTATTACATTAACATGAAAATGAACCAAAGGGCAACCAATTGAACACTCATGTATAATCATTAGACAACTAACATCTATCCTATGTTTTTTTCTTAATCTTACTCCTAATATGAGTAACAAGCATCACTGAAAACAATATCCTAAAATGAAGAGTCTTTGTAGTATTTCTATTACCCTGGTCTTGTAAACAAGAAAAGGAGAACAACACATCTTACTAAGACTCAAGAAAGAATCTCCAGCTCCACCATTAGCACCCAAAGCTGAAATTCTACTTACACTATTCCCTCAATAATTTATTATGGGACTACCCCTGAATACTATGTAAGTATTAAAACGGCATTATCTAAATAATAATACTATGTATTTCATGTATTAGGCACTCCTCCACATACATAAGTACATATATATGCTTTATCATACATAATGCATGATATGTATAGTCGTGCATTAACTATATACCCCATGAGTATAAGCATGTACATTAGCTTATTGATATTACATAAGATATTACATGATCAAAATACAGTAAGTTCTAGGCAATACAGATATTCACGAAGTAACCAGAATGGTTAATATTACATAGTACATGCATTTCTTAATTGTACGTAGCACACTATCAAATCATTTCCAGTCAACATGCTTATCATAACCAATGACCAGAGCTTAATCACCAAGCCATGAGAGATCATCAACCCACCCAACACACAGTCCCTCTTCTGGCTCTGGGACCATGAATTGTGGGGGTTCCTGTAAATGAACTATATCTGGCATCTGGTTCTTACTTCAAGAGCATCTCACCTAAAATTGCCCATGCTTTCCTCCTAAGACATCTTGATGGACTAATGACATGGACTAATTGACTAGTCATCCCATGCTCATACATAACTGTTGTTTCATGTATTTTTTTCTAATTTTGTGGGGGTTGTGTAACTCAGCTATAGCTGTCTGAATCCTTAACATAGTCAAGCAACTTGTAGCTGAGCTTTAATTGAATATTATTTACCAAAATCATCAACCATAAGGTGTTAATCAGTCAACAGTCACAGGACATAAAGAAATTGTACTCTGTACATACACATGTATGCTTACATGTACACAAATATATGTACCCATGTATACATACATGGGTACATGTACACATGCATGTACCCATGTACATATATAGCAGGTAAATGGCCTGCTTAATCAAACCTCCCTTACCACCCCAACTAAACTTTATACTTCATATGCCATTGCTGTCTTGCCAAACTCCCAAAACAAGGCAAAGGACATAAACATACAAGATTCAACTAACTCATTTAACAAGAAACATTATCCCTACTTTAACAATCCGATGTCAGTATGCCTACAAACTAGCTTCCTAACCATATCAATGAATTACTCAGATATATACCACTTATATAGACACACATCCCACTAGAATTGCCACCCACCTCAAACAAAATAAAAATTAAAGCAAATTTTGGCAACCTCCAGAAGAAAAAAAAAAAAATCAAACACAATAATACTAAATTTTAGCATATACACCATTACATTAACAATATATCACTCAAATACAAAAATTTTATCCATACAAAATTCTACTCAACCTGTTGATGTAGCTTAACAATTAAAACAAGGCATTGAAAATGCATAGATGAGTTTATTAACTCCATAAACACATAGATTTGGTCCCAACCTTTCTATTAATTTTTAATAAAATTTCACATGCAAGTATCTGAACCCCAGTAAGAATGCCCTCTAAATCATAAAAGATTAAAAGGAGCAGCTATCAAGCACACTAAAAAGTAGCTCACAACACCTTGCTTAACTATGCCCCCATGCAAAACAACAGTGATAAAAGTTAAGCTATAAACAAGAGTTTGGCTAAGTTATATATTAACCAGTTAGGGTTGGTAAATTTCATTTCAGCCATTGTGCTCATATGATTAAACCAAATTAATAGAAGCTCAGCATAAAGCATGTTAAAGAGTATCCAAAAAAGAAAAAAGAAGTCTTAGCTAAGCTGTGCAAAGCCAAAGCTAAAGTAAAATAAGCTGTGACTTTAACACTTCTGACTACACAACAGCTAAGAGCCAAACTGGGCTTAGATACCCCACTATGTTTAGCCTTAAATTCAAATAATTATAACAAAAAAATTATTCACCAGAGTAGCACTAGCAACAGCTAAAACTCAAAAGACTTGATAGTGCTTCATAACCCTCTAGAGGAGCCTGTTCTATAATAAAAAAGCCTGTTAAACATCATCAGCCCTTGCGAATACAATCTATACACTGCCATCTTCAGCAAACCCTAAAAAAGAACAACAGTATGCATAATTATCAGACATAAAAAAGTTAGGTCAAGGTGTAACCTATGGGATGGGAATAAATGGGTTACATTTTCTATAGCAAGAACATGAAATATACAAAAGTTTTATGAAATTAAATACCGAAGGAGGGTTTAGTAGTAAATTAATCAGTGCTTGATTGAATTAGACCACGAAGCACACACACACCATGTCATGCTACTTGTATTGATAAATTCTTATAATCTACAATATTAACATGTGCAAGGAGATAAGTTGTAACAAGGTAAGAATACTGGAAAATCAAAGTGTGGCTTAAATAAAAGCATATAGTTTACATTCAGGAGATTTAATAATGCATGAACACTTTGAACTGAATCTAGCCCAAACTTCCCACCAAATTCAACTATCATAAGTAAATCAAATAAAATATTCACTCAATATCTAAAGTATAGGAGATAGAAATTTAAAATTGGGACTATACAGATACCACAAGGGAATGATGAAAGAATTATTAAAAGTACTAAAAAGCAAAGCTTACCCTTTTTGCCTTTTGCATAATGATTTAACAAAGAAAACTTTAAAAAAGAGAAAAGTTAAATATCCCAAAACCAGATAAGCTACTTATGAATAGTTTACAAGAACAAATTCATCTATGTGGCAAAATAGTGAGAAGATTTATAAGTAGAGGTGACAAGCCTAACAACCCTGGTGAAAACTGGTTGTCCAGGAAATAAATTTAGTTTAACTTTAAATATTACTTTAAAAAAAAACACTTTTAACCTAATTTTAAATGTTACTCTAAAAAGGTACAGCTTTGTACATACAGGTTACAACATTCTCTATAGAATAAGAACAAACAATGCCAGCGTCTGCTTAAAAGCTGCCACAAATTAATAAAGTGTTCAAGCTCAACAACATAACCAGTTTAGTACCAATAATAAACTAACTCCTGGTTTAATCCTGGACTAATCTATTAATTAATAGAACAATACTGTTAATATGAGTAACAAGATATATTTCTCCTTGCATAAGCTTATATCAGAATGGATAACCCACTGATAGTTAACGATAAATAAACCTAAATTAATAATTATTTATTAAAACAATTGTTAATCCAAAACAGGCATGCATTTAGGGAAAGATTTTAAAAAGTAAAAGAAACTCAGCAAACACAAGCCACGCCTGTTCACCAAAAGCGTCATCTCTACCATAATTAGTATTAGAGGCACCACTTGCCCAGTGACATCTGTTTAACTACCCCTGTATCCTGACTTTGCAAAGGTAGCATAAGCATTTGTTCTCTAAATAAAGCCTTGTATGAATAACCACATGACAGTTTTACTATCTCTTACTTTAATCCTTGAAATTGACTTTCCCATAAAGAGGTGGGATGACATATATACACTATTGATACTATGTATAAAATAGACAACTAATGAGAATCTACTGTATAGCATAGGGAACTCTACTCAATGCTCTGTGGTGACCTAAATGAGAAGGAAACCCAAGAATGGGGGGATATATGTATAGGTATAGCTGATTCACTTTGCTGTACAATATAAACTAACACAATATTGTAAAGCTACTATACTCCAATAAAAAAAATTAGACTCTATGAGTACTTAATTAATCTAAAAAATCAACTAAACAATTTGGGGATAACAAAACTTTTTAATGGATTAACCATTTTAGTTGGGACGACCTTGAAGAATAAACACCCTCTGACTGATTAAAATTTAGCCTAACTAGGCAAAAGTTTTTATCACTTATTGACCCAAAATACTGATAAATGGATCAAGTTACCCTAGGGACAGCAGTGCAATTCTATTCTAGAGTTCATGTTGACAAAAGGGTTTACGACCTTGATGTTGGATCAGGACATTCCAATGGTATAACTGCTATTAAATGCTCATTTGTTCAAAAATTGAAGTCCTATGTAATCTGAGTTCAGACCAGAGTAATCCAGGTCAATTTCTATCTATTATGTATTTCTCCCAGTAAAAAAGGACAAGAGAAATAAGGCCTACTTTAAAAAAGTGACCTCAAATTAATTAATGATATAATTTTAATTCAATTAATTTATACACATGCCTTGCCCAAGAATTGGGTTTCTTAGTATGGTAGAGCCAGAGGTTCAATTCTTCTTCTTAACAAAATGTTTATAATTAACACTCTTTCACTCATTTTCCCAATCCTACTTGCTGCAGCATTCCTCATGTTAATTGAACAAAAAAGAAACTTTTGGTAATACATAACTCCAAAAAGGACCAAACATTGTTGGACCCCCTGGATTATTACAACCCAATGCTGAGGCAGCCAAATTATTCATTAAAGAACCAGTTTGACCATCAACATCATCAATTTCTATATTTATCATTGCACAAATTCTAGCCTTAACCTTGGCCCTCACAGTATGAATTTCTCTTCCCATGCCCTATCCACTCATCAAAATAAATTTAGGTGTACTATTTATACTAGCCATATTAAGCCTATCCATCTACTCTTCTGATCTAGATGAGCTTCAAACTCAAAATACACACTAATTGGATCTCTATACACAGTAGCACAATTTCATATGAAGTAACATTAACAATTATCCTTTTATCAGTTCTATTCATTAATCATTTACTAATTTAATACTAATTATTTCACTTAGTGTAATACCTTCTAGATCTATCAATGTCACAAATGGGGAGATTTCATTTTTTATGGCTGAGTAGTATTCCACAGATATATATATCCATCTATATATATATATATACACATATATATATTTCTATCTATCTATCTATCTATCTATCTATCTATCTATCTATCTATCATCTATCTAAATACCTACATTCCATTATGTGTGTGTGTGTATAAATCATCTTTATCCATCTATCTATCAATTGACACTTAGGTTGCTTCCATACCTAGGCCATTTCAAATAGTGCTTCGATGAACATAGGAATACACATATTATTTCCAACTAGTGTTTTTGTTTTCTTCAGATAAATACACAGAAATGAAATCACTGAATTATGTGGTAGTTCTATTTATAGTTTTCAAGGGAACCACCATAGTACTTTCCAAAGTGACTGCACCAATTTACATTCCCACTAACAGTGCACAAGTGTTCCTTTACTCCACACCCTTGTCACCACTTGTTTCTTTTTTTAATTAATTAATTAATTAATTTATGTATTGGCTGCATTGGGTCTTCATTGCTACACATGGGCTTTCTCTAGTTTCTGTGAGCAGGGGCTACTCTTTATTGTGGTGTGCAGGCTTCACAATTCGGTGGATTCTCTTGTTGCAGAACACAGGCTCTAGGCATGCAGGCTTCAGTAGTTGCAGCACATGGGCTCAATAGTTGTGGTTCATGCACTCTAGAGCACAGGCTCAGTAGTTGTGGTGCATGGGCTTAGTAGCTCTGTGGCATGTGGGATCTTCCTGGGCCAGGGATTGAACCCATGTCCCCTACATTGTCAGGCATATTCTTAACCACTGTATCACCTATGAAGTCCCACCACTTGTTTCTTGTCTTTGTGATAATAGCCTTTCTGATTGATGTGAGTTGGTATCACATTGTGGTTTTGATTTGCATTTCACTGGAGATTATTGATGTTGAGAATCTCTTCATGTGCTTTTTTGACTATCTGCATTTCTTCTTTGGGAAAATCTAATCAGGTCTCTACCCATTTTTTAATCGAGTTGTTTGTTTTTCTGATGTTGAATTGAATAAGTCCTTTATATATATATTGGATACAATTGCTTGTCAGATATATTGTTTGCAAATATGTTCTCCCATTCAGTATATTGCTTTTTGATTTTGTTGGTGGTTTCTTTCACTGTGCAAAAGCTTTTTAGTTTAATATAATTGCATGTGTCTATTTTTGCTTTTGTTGCCCTTGCCTGAGAATATATCCATAAAAATATTGCTAAAATTGATGTTGGAGAGCTTACTGCCTATCTTTTCTTCCAGGGGTTTTATGGTTTCAGGTCTTACATCTAAGTCCTTAATCCATATGAATTGATTTTTATATATGGTGTAAGATAGTGGTCAAGTATAATTTTTTTGACATAGAGCTGCTCAGTTTTCACAACACCATTTATTGAAGACACTGTTCTTTCCCCATTGCGTATGTGTGCCTCTTTTGCTGTAGATTAATTGACCACATAAATGTGGGTTTATTTCTGTGCTCTCTCTTGTGTCCATTAATCTATGTGTGTATTTTTGTGTCATTACCATACAGTTTTCATTACTGTAGCTTTGTAGTGTAGTTTCATGTTTGGGAGCATGATTCCTGCAGCTTTGATCTTTTTGCTCAAGATTGCTTTGACTATTCAGGGTCTTTTGTGGCTCTATACAAATTTTAGTGTTATTTGTTCTAGTTCTGTGAAAGAGGCCATTGTTATTTTAATAGGATTTGCATTGAATTATGGATTGCTTTGGGTAGAATGGACATTTTAGGAGTATCAGTACTTCCAGTCCATGAGTACGATATATCTATCCACTTATCCACATTGTCTTCAATTCCATTCCTCAAATTCTTATAGATTATAAATTTCAGTGTATGTCTTCCACCTCTTTGGTTAAGTTTATTCCTAGGTATTGTATTATTTTGATTTAATTTTAAATGAGATATTTTTATTTGTCTTTCCCATAGCTTGTTATTACTGTATAGAAATGCAACAAATTTCAGTATATTAATTTTGTATTTTGCAACATTACTGTATTTATTAGTTCTTATACTTTTGGTGGTATGTTTGAGATTTTCTATATGTACTATCATGTCATCTGCAAATAGTGGTTTCCTTCTTCCTTTCCAATTTATGTACATTTTATTTATTTTTCTTTTTTAATTGCTGTGGCTAGACTTCCAATTATATGTTGAATACAAGTGGGGGAAGTAGGAATCCTTGTCTTGTTCTTGATCTTAGAGGAAAAGATTTCAGCTTTTCATTATTAAGTATGATATTAGCTGTTCATTGGCCCTATATAGCCTTTATTGTGTTGAGGTATATTCCTCCTATACCCACTTCTTTAGGATTTTTATCATAAATAGATGTGGAATTTTGTCACATGTTTTTTATGTATCAGTTGAGATAATGGATGTGATTCTTATCTTTTGTGTCCTAAATGTGGTGTATCAAATTGATTGATTTATAGATGATAAACCAACCTTGCATTCCTAAAATGAATTTTACCTGATCAAGGTGTATAATTCTTTTAATGCATTATTGAATTTAGTTAGCTAATATTTTGTTGAGGAATTGTGTCTATGTTCATCAGGGTACTGGCCTATAATTTTCTTTTCTTGTTGTATCTTTGTCTGTTTTGGTACCATGGTAATGTTAGCCTCATAAAATTAGAGAGTCTCCTTTCCACTTCAATTTTTGGAATAGTTTGACAAGGATAGGTATTAACTCTTCTTTATATGTTTGGTAGCATTCATCTGTAATGCCATCTTGACCTGACATGTTTTTGAGAATATTTTTATTACTGATTCAATTTTGTTACTAGCAATCAATCTATTCAGATTTTCTATTGTTTCATGCTTCAGTCTTGGAAGAGTGTATGTTTCTAGATATCTATTTCTTCTAGGTTGTCAAATTTGTTGGCCTATAATTGTTCATAATATTATCTTATAATTACGTTCATTTCTGTGGTGTCATTTGAAATTTCTCCTCTTTCATTCCTGACTTTATTTAGGCTCTCTCTTTATCTTCATGTGTCTGGTTAAAGGTTGATATTGTAGACCTTGTAAAAGAAACAACTCAGTTTCATTGACCTTTTCTATTGTATTCCTAATCTCTATTTCATTTATTTTTGTGCTAAACTGTTTTTTCTTCCCTGTACTCACTTTGGTTTTGATTTTTTTTCTAGTTTCTTTAAATGTACATTTAGATAGTTATTTTGATATTCTCCTTATTTCTTGAGGTAGGCCTCTAAATTTCTTGTTTCTTGAGCTGTGAACTTCTCTCTTAGAATTAATTTTGCCGTGTGCTGTACATATTTTTAAAGTTATATTTTCATTTTCATTTGTCTCATGGTATGTTTACTTTTTAAAATTTCTTCATTCACCCATTGATTGTTTCGTAGATTTTGTTTAATGACTACATGTTTGTTTGTTTTTTCCAATTTTCTCCTTGTAGTTGATTTTTAATTTCATGCTGTTCTGGTCAGAAGAGATGCTTTATATGATTGAAATCTTCTCAAATTTACTGATAATTGTTTTGTGTCCTAACATGGAATTCATCCTAAAGAATGATCAATTTGCACTTGAAAAGATTGTTTATTCTGCTTCTTTTGTATGGACATATATATCCATCTTGTCTAATGTGTCATTTAAGAATGTTATTTCCTTGGTGATTTTCTGTCTCAATGATCTACCCATTGATGTAACTATGAGAGTGGGGTATTGAAATCCCCTACTAGTATTGTATTGCTGTCTATTTTCCCCTTTATTTCTGTTAATATTTGCTGTAAATACTTAGGTATTCCTATGTTGGTAGCAAATGTTATATCTTTTATCATTGTGTCATGCCTTTCTTTGTCTTTTCTTTCAGTCTTTTCTTAAAAGTCTATTTTTCTATTATGAATACTGCTACCCCAATTTTCTTTTCTTTTCCATTTGCATGGAACATATATTTCCATCCTTTCACTTTCAGTCCATGTGTGTCTTTAGATCTGAGGTGGGCCTCTTGTAGGCAGCATGTACATGGGTCTTATTTTTATCCATTCAGCTACCCTATTTCTTTAGATAGAAGTATTTAGCCCATTCATATTTAAAGTAATTATTTATATGTAACAATTGCCAATTTGTTATTTGTTTTCTGATGGTTTTTAGTTTTCTGTTTCTGTCTTCTCATGGCTTCCTCCCATGTGGCTTCATGGATTCCTTTAGTGTTATGTTTGAATTCCTTTCTTACTATTTTTTTGTGTGTTTCCATTGCATGTTTTTGGTTTGTGGTTAACATAATGTTCATATATATCAACATAAGTTTCAATATATCTGTCTATTTTAAGTAGATCATTACTTAAGCTCAAAGTCATTTCTAAAATATTGCATTTTACTAACCCCACTATGTTCTATATTTTTGATGTCATAATTGATCTATTTTTATTTGTGTATCTCTTAACAACTTATTGTAGTTATAGTTGATTGTACTACTTTTGCATTTTAACCTTCATGCTAGCTTTTAAAAACATTATGTGATTTTATTCATATAAAATATTCAAAATAGGTAAATCCATAGGGAAAAAATACAGATTGGTGGCTGCCAGGGGTAGAAAATAGGGGAAATGGGGAGTGACTTCTTAATAGGTATAGACTTTCCTCTTCAGGTGACCAAAATATTCTGGAACTGGATAGAGGTGGTGATTACACAACATTGTAAATATCCTAAATATCACTGGATTGTTCACTTTAAAATGGATGATTTTACATTATGTGAATTTTGCCTCAATTATTTTTTTTACTTTTTTTAAAAGTAGCCCTTCTTGTCAGTAGGATGTAAAGTAAATAGGCTGTTTGAAAGGGAAAAAATTACCATTCATAGGAAAGAAACAATTATAATAAGGTATGGGAAATTTATAGAGTATTTATTACATGTTCCTATGAACATACTGATTTTCTCATCCCCTAAAGTTATAGCTTCAAGAAAGTTATGTGTTTCAATAGCACCTGGGGATTTAAGCCACTAACATACATTCCATTTTCAATAAAGTAATTAAACACCATTCTAATACAAGTTACTCCATTGTATTGTAAAATTTTTATATTAATACCTCTAATTTTGTAAAATACTCTCTAGTACTCAGTTTTTCTGACTATAAATGGAAGAAGTTGCCTTGCTGGTGGATGTGAACTAAGAGCATACAACAGAAATATTCATGCATGCACTCTATCCCAAACCATGTGAATCAGAAGTGGGGGGACAATATCTTGGCAGGCATGTTTTGAAAAATTCCATCTTCTCACATTTTTGTTAATAACTATGAGATCAAATAGTTTCTACTGTCCCTTACTTTTCATATTTTATATTAAAAGTAACATATTTATGGCCAATTTATGAACCAGTACCATTAGTGGACTTTCATACATTAACAATATAATAAAAAATATCTTCTCAATAATATTTTAGATTATTTTGTTTTACATGATTAGTTATAGCAATTGCTTACAAATTTTAATTCTACATGTATAGATAAACTTTAGTTTTTAATCATTGGATTTTTATTTTTTTTATTTTAGAATATATATATATTTGAATATTTGCAAAGTGTATTAAGAATCTACTACTTGAGATTATTTTGAAATTTCTATTTTCCCATAGATTATTCACTGAAGAATGTAACGATTTGTCATAAAAGTGACATTAAAAGAGCAATATTTTTTGTGGGTAGAAAAGAAAGTAAGCAATCAGTCAGCTACTTATTGCAACAAACAATTCCTTTTTGGTTCGTTTTTTGGCTATTTTTTATTTTTTTCTCTTTATTTTGAATTGTAATATAGTAGATTTACAATGTTTCAGGTGAACAGTAAACTAATTCAGTTACACACATATATATGTCCTTGTTGCATATATATATATATATATATATATATATATATATATATATATATTAGTGTATATCTGTTAATCCCAAATTCTCAATTTATCCCTCACCCCTTTCCCCTTTGGTAACCATAATTACTCAGCCATAAAAAAAGAATGAAATAATGGCATTTGCAGCAACGTGGATGGACCTAGAAATAATCATACTAAGTGAAGTAAGTCAGACAAACACAAATATCATATCACTTATATGTAGAATCTTAAAAAAATGATACAAATGAACTTATTTACAAAACAGAAATACACTTACAAATATAGAAAACAAGCATGAAGGAGAAAAGATGGCGGTGAAGTAGAGAGACGTGGAGTGCATCCCTCTCCACAGATGCATTGGGAATGCATGGAAGGACGCAGTCATTCCCACAGAGAACCAGCTGAACACCAGCAGATGGCCTTGGACACCAGAAAGGGCTCCCGGGAGCCCGACATAGCCAGTAGGGAGGCATCTATGAGGGCTCAAAGAGGGTGAAGCGGCGGAGCTGTGGCAGACAGGAGGGAGTGAGAAACATACTGAGAAACATACAGAGGGTCCTCAGCGCAGCTCAGCGTTCCCGGACCAAGACATCGATCCGCGGCTGAACGGAGGGTCCAGGAGCAGGAGCGAGGGAACCGGAGAGCTGGTTCAGGGTGAGAAACATTGTTGCCGGTAGGGTGACGGACCGAGAGGACAGGAGGGAGGAGGTCCGCAGAGAGGAGTGCCCGTCCCTGAGAGCTGCCCGGCCATGATGGCGGCTGGAGGCTGCAGGCTCACGGGCAAGGGGGAGGAGCCGCGTGCATAGCCTCTCTCTCTCTCTTTCGGTGCCTCTGCAACAGGCAGTGGAGAGACTCCCTGCGGGCCACCTAAGGTGCTCAGGGATAACAAGCACCCTCAGGCACTCGGGCGGGGCTAGATTAAAACTCCTTGCAACACCAGCAGCAGGGAGGCTGCCAAGAGAAAAAAAAAAAAAAAGCATCAAAAAGAAAAAAACCCCGAGAGAGGCCCAACACTAAGACTTTCTGTGTTACGCCTGAGCCACCAGTGCCCTCTGCAACAGGCATCTCCAAGCCTGACTGAAACAACAGTGCGCCACTGCTCACTAACTCCCAGGAGAAGAAGCCACTATTGTACCCTCTCCCTCCCCACACACCGAAGCTTACAGATGAACAATAAAGGAACCTCTGCTGGTCACAGAATAACGCAAAAAAAAAAAACCCAAGGCAAGCAGAAGGACACTTACAGTTGAGATGCTAAGGAAACAGAAATAGTAGTATCAATACCTATTGAATTGGTCCATTCTGGAATCAGTTCTGGACTTTTTTTTCTTTTTTTCTTTCTCTCGCTCTCTTTTTTTTTTTTTTTTTTTTATTAAATACGATCTTAGCCCTAAGGGATCTACAAGTTTTATAACATAATTTTTTAATGATATTTTTTATTCTTTTTTTTTTTTGCCTTTTTATATACTTCTATATCTAGCTAAGTTTTTGGTAGTACGGACAAATATCTCTCATACTTTCCTTTCATCCCTATCTTTTATACACTTCTATTCCTTTCTTTTTATTTGCATATTTCCAACCACATTATGCTCTTCTGTTCCCCTTTATTCCAACCTTTTTAAGTTTATTTTATCTTAACATACGTATAAGCAACACTATCGGTCTGCTCAGACTCCTTGCTCTATTCTCCAGATGACGCACTGCCTTGGTATTTAATATTAGGCTTTTGTCTTTATCTTAGTTCTTAGTAGAGTTGTCTAATTACATTCTGAGATTCTCCATTCTCTCTGGTGGTACTCCAGCTCATTTCTATAATAGATCCTAGCTTATAAAATCTCCCTGGATTAGTGTTTGTATGTGTAAGGTGTTATTTGCTGCTTGTTTGCTTTTGCTTTTGTCTCTGATTTGTTCTGTTTCAGTTGTCAAGTTCTGTTGGGTTTCTCTTTGAATATCTGATAGCACACTGGGGTTCTGTCAGGTCTTTCTAGAGCCTTATGTCCTAACGGATTCAGTAATTGTGTGTCTTATACATGTATGTGTTTCCTAGACATAATACTCGTTTAATCCAATACTTGGACATTAGTCTGAGGCTTGGACAGTCTTCTATAAACACCTCTATCTCCAGGACAAGCAACCCCAAAAGTTTGGACAACCATGAGGAAACAAAGAAACACCATGCAGGCAAAGGAGCAGGAAAAAACCCACAAGACCAAAAAAATGAAGAGGAAATAGGAAAAATGCCTGAAAAAGAATTTAGAGTAATGATAGTAAAAATGATACAAAATCTCGATAACAAAATAGAGAAAGTACAAGAAACAGTTCATAAGAACTCAGAAAAACAAACAGCAATGGATAACAAAATAACTGAAATTAAAAATATTCTAGATGCTATAACCAGCAGAATGACTGAGGCAGAAGAACGAATAAGTGAGTTGGAAGATAGAATGGGGGAAATAACTGCCACAGAGCAGGAAAAATAAAAAAAAAAAAGACTAGAAAACAGCCTCAGAGACCTCAGTGATAACCTTAAACGTACCAACATTCGAATTATAAGCATCCCAGAAGAAGAAGAAAACAAGAAAGGGTCTGTGAAAATATTTGAAGAGGTTATAGTGGAAAACTTCCCCAACATGGGAAAGGAAATAATTAACCAAGTCCAAGAAGCACAGAGAGTCCCATACAGAATAAAACCAAGGAGAAATACACCAAGACACATATTAATCAAACTAATGACAATTAAACACAAAGAAAAAATATTAAAAGCAGCAAGAGAAAAGCAACAAACAACATATAAGGGAAAACCCATCAGGATAACAGCTGACCTTTCTACAGAAACTCTGCAGGCCAGAAGGGAATGGCAGGATATACTGAAAGTCCTGAAAGAGAGAAACCTACAGCCAAGAATACTCTACCCAGCAAGAATCTCATTCAGATTTGAGGGAGAAATCAAAAGCTTTCCAGACAAGCAAAAGTGAAGAGAATTCAGCACCACCAAACCAGCCTTACAACAAGTGCTAAAGGAACTTCTCTAAGGAGGAAACACAAGAAAAGGAAAACACCTACAAATACAAACCCAAAACAATTAAGAAAATGGCAATTGGAACACACATGTCAATAATCACCTTAAATGTAAATGGATTAAATGCTCCAACCGAAAGACACAGAGTGGCTGAATGGATACAAAAACAAGACCCTTCTATATGCTGCCTACAAGAAACCCACTTCAGACCAAGGGATACATAGAGACTGAAAGTGAAGGGATGGAAAAAGATATTCCACACAAATGGAAGTCAAAAGAAAGCTGGAGTAGCAATACTCATATAAGACAAATAAGACTTTAAAGTAAAGACTATTAAAAGAGACAAGGAAGGACACTACATAATGATCAAGGGATCCCTTCAAGAAGAACATATCACAATGGTAAATATCTATGCCCCCAATATAGGAGCACCTCAATACATAAGGCAAATGCTAACAGCTATAAAAGGGGACATCGACAGGAACACAATAATAGTGGGAGACTTGAACACCACACTTACATCAATGGACAGATCATCCAAACAGAAAATTAATAAAGACACACAAGCTTTAAATGACACATTAGACCATCTCATCTTAATTGATATTTATAGGACATTCTATCCAAAAACGACAGACTACACTTTCTTCTCAAGTGCACACGGAACATTTTCCAGGATAGATCACTTCTTGGGTCACAAATCAAACCTCAGCAAATTCAAGAAAATTGAAATCATATCAAGCATCTTCTCAGACCACATCACCATGAGACTAGATATCAATTACAGGAAAAAAAAAACTGCAAAGAATACAAACACATGGAGGCCAAACAATTCACTCTTAAACAACCAAGGAATCACTACAGAAATCAAAGAGGAAATCAAAAAGTATCTAGAAACAAATGACAACGAAAACACAACAACTCAAAACCTATGGGATGCAGCAAAAGCAGTTCTAAGAGGGAAGTTTATAGCAATACAGTCCTACCTTAAGAAACAAGAAAATGATCGAATAAACAACCTAACCTTACACCTAAAACAACTAGAGAAAGAAGAACAAAGAAACCCCAAAGTGAGCAGAAGGAAAGAAATCATAAAGATCAGAGCAGAAATAAATGAAAAAGAAAGGAAAGAAACCATAAGAAAAATAAATAAAACTAAAAGCAGGTTCTTTGAGAAGATTAACAAAATTGATAAAGCATTAGCCAGACTCATCAAGAAAAAAAGGGAGAAGATGCAAATCAACAGAATTAGAAATGAAAAAGGAGAAGTAACAACGGACACCTCAGATATACAAAACATCATGAGAGACTACTACAAGCAACTATATGCCAATCAATTGGATAACCTGAAAGAAATGGATAAATTCTTAGAAAAATACAATCTTCCAAGACTGAACCAGGAAGAAATAGAAACCATGAACAGACCAATCACAAGTACGGAAATTGAGGCAGTGATTAAAAATCTCCCAACACACAAAAGCCCAGGACCAGATGGATTCACGGGCGAATTCTATCAAACATTTCGAGAAGAGTTAACACCTATCCTTCTCAAAATCTTCCAAAATATTGCAGAAGGCGGAGCACTCCCAAACTCATTCTACGAGGCTACCATCACCCTGATACCAAAATCAGGCAAAGATGTCACAAAAAAAGAAAACTACAGACTAATATCACTGATGAACATAGATGCAAAAATCCTGAACAAAATACTAGCTAACAGACTCCAATAGCACATTAAAAAAATCATACACCATGATCAAGTGGGGTTTATCCCTGGGATGTAAGGATTCTTCAATATACGCAAATCAATCAACATGATACATCATATCAACAAATTGAAGGATAAAAACCATATGATCATTTCAATAGATGCAGAAAAAGCTTTTGACAAAGTTCAACATCCATTTATGATAAAAGCTCTCCAGAAAATGGGCATAGAAGGAAATTACCTCAACATAATAAAAGCCATATATGCAAAACCAAAAGCCAACATAGTTCTCAATGGAGAAAAACTGGAAGAATTCCCTCTAAGAACAGGAACAAGACAAGGGTGTCCACTCTCACCACTGTTATTCAACATAGTTTTGGAAGTGTTAGCCACAGCAATCAGAGAAGAAAAAGAAATCAAAGGAATCCAAATTGGAAAAGAAGAAGTAAAATTGTCACTCTGTGCAGATGACATGATATTATATATAGAAAACCCTAAAGACTCTACCAGAAAACTGCTAGCACTAATTGATGAGTTTAGTAAAGTAGCAGGATACAAAATTAATGCACAGAATTCTCTTGCATTCATATACACTAACAACGGAAGAGCAGAAAGAGAAATTAAGGAAACTCTCCCATTCACCATTGCAACAAAAAGAATAAAATACCTAGGAATAAACCTGCCTAAGGAGGCAAAAGATCTGTATGCAGAAAAGTTTAAGACATTGATGAAAGAAATCAAAGACGACACAAACAGATGGAGGGACATACCATGTTCCTGGATTGGAAGAATCAACATCGTGAAAATGACTGTACTACCCAAAGCAATTTATAGATTCAATGCAATCCCAATCAAATTACCAATGGCATTTTTCACAGAACTAGAGCAAGAAATCTTACGATTTGTATGGAAACGCAAAAGACCCCGAATAGCCACAGCAATCTTGAGAAGGAAAAATGGAGTTGGTGGAATCAGGCTTCCTGACTTCAAACTATACTACAAGGCCATAGGGATCAAGACAGTATGGTACTGGCACAAAAATAGAAAGGAAGATCAATGGAATAGAATAGAGAACTCAGAAGTAAGCCCAAACACATATGGGCACCTTATCTTTGACAAAGGAGGTATGAGTATACAATGGACAAAAGACAGCCTCTTCAATAAGTGGTGCTGGGAAAATTGGACAGCAACATGTAAAATAATGAAATTGGAACACTTCCTAACACCATACACAAAAATAAACTCCAAATGGATTAAAGACCTACATGTAAGGCCAGACACTATAAAACTCCTAGAGGAAAACATAGGCAGGACACTCTATGACATCCATCAAAGCAAGATCCTTTTTGACCCACCTCCTAGCATCATGGAAATAAAATCAAGAATAAACGAATGGGACCTCATGAAACTTAAAAGCTTTTGCACAGCAAAAGAAACCATAAACAAGACTAAAAGGCAACCCTCAGAATGGGAAAAAATAATTGCCTATGAAACAACAGACAAAGGATTAACCTCCAAAATATACAAGCAGCTCATGAAGCATAATACCAAAAAAGCAAATAACCCAATCCACAAATGGGCAGAAGACCTAAATAGACATTTCTCCAAAGAAGACATACAGATGGCCAACAAACACATGAAAAGATGCTCAACATCACTAATCATCAGAGAAATGCAAGTCAAAGCCACAATGAGGTATCACGTCACACCAATCAGAATGGCCATCATCACAAATTCTGGAAACCACAAATGTTGGAGAGGGTGTGGAGAAAAGGGAACTCTCCTGCACTGTTGGTGGGACTGTAAGTTGGTACAGCCACTATGGAAAACAATTTGGAGGTTCCTTAAAAAACTACAAATAGAACTACCATATGATCCAGTCATCCCACTCCTGGGCATATACCCAAAGAAAACCATAATCCCAAAAGAAACTTGTACCGTAATGTTTATTGCAGCACTATTTACAATAGCCAGGACATGGAAGCAACCGAAATGCCCATCAACAAATGAATCAATACAGAGGATGTGGCATATATATACAATGGAATATTACTCAGCTATAAAAAGGGATGAGATGGAGCTATATGTAATTAGGTGGATAGAACTACAATCTGTCATACAGAGTGAAGTAAGTCAGAAAGAGAAGGACAAATATTGTATGCTAACTCACATACACGGAATCTAAAAATGGTACTGATGAACTCAGTGACAAGAACAAGGATGCAGATACAGAGAATGGACTGGAGAACTCGAGATATGGGAGGGGGCGGGGGGTGAAGGGGAAACTGAGACGAAGCGAGAGAGTAGCACAGACATATATATACTACCAACTGTAAAATAGTCAGTGGGAAGTTGTTGTATAACAAAGGGAGTCCAACTCGAGGATGGAAGATGCCTTAGAGGACTGGGGCAGGGAGGGTGGGGGGGGACTCGAGGGGGGGGAGTCAAGGAAGGGAGGGAATACAGGGATATGTGTATAAAAACAGATGATTGAACCTGGTGTACCCCCGAAAATAAATAAATAAATAAATAAAATAAAAAAAAAAAAGAAAACAAGCATGACATCCAAGCATTTTAAGTGGCTCATTCACCGTCTTTACTATAAGTTTGCCCTTACCAAATGAGATTTTTTTTTCATATATTTTCTTATTTCTTGTTAATGCCTTTTATTTTTCTGCTTAAAGAAGACTCTTTAATATTTCTTCTAAGGCTGGTTTAGTGATGATGGTGATTTCAGGTGGCCTTGGCCTGCAGAGGCCTGAAGTGGGGTTTCAACTCCTGGTCAGTGATTGAGGTCATGTAGCAGTGGTGAGAGCACCAGTCACCAGGCTAGTGGTCAGTGACAAGGCTCTGGCCCTAAGGTTTTGCACAAAAGAATTCCCACAAAGATGGAAAGTGGTGAAACAAAGTATTTATTAGGGAAAAAAAGGAGCAGAATACATGTGGATAGACACATGGGTGGGCTCAAAGAGGGTCACCCCCTTGTGGCAGTTTGAATCACTTATATGGAGCATTTCTTCCTGGTTTCCTTTGATCAATCATTTTGATTTGCCTCATTCAAAGTCCATATTTGGTGTATCTCAAGATTTTCTCACGTGTGTGTTCACATCTCTTAGCCAAGATGGATTCCACCAAAGAGGTCTATGGGTAGGTTTGGCCACTTGACATCACTCCCCTTTTGACCTCCAAGGAGGCTTTCTGCACATTTGTGGTCAGGGGAGGTCTGCTGACTTCGAGAATAAGGAATATGTAGTCTCTTATCTTCTATCTGGGCAGGACCCAGCCTCCTCTCCCAATTGTCCTATTTTTCCTGTCTCAGAGTATCGGTACACAGGGAATGAACTCAGACTGTTTGCCTTGGGGGCCCATCTGTCTCTTGCCTCAATGAGCTCCTTTATTTTTTGCTTGGCTGGAAAACTATTTGTCTTTTGATATTGAATAATAACTTTGATGCATATTCTATGTTGTAAGTTTATTTTCCCCTTTCATTATTTTAAGTACATCTTGCCACTCCCTTCTGGCTCATAAAGTTTTTGCTTAGAAATCAGCTGATAGTCTTATAGAGTTTCCCTTATTCGTGATTAGTTTGTTTTTTTTTTTTTTTTTCTCTTGCTGCCTTTAACTTTTTTCATTTTAATTATAATACGTTTTGGTGTGAATTTCTTTGAGTTCAACTTGTTTGGAATTTTCTATGCTTCCTGGACCTGGATGTCTGTTTCCTTCATCAGACTAGGGAAGTTTTCAGCCATTATTTCTTTAAATACATTTTCTTTCTCTTTCTCTCTCCTCCTTCTGGGACCCTTATAATGTGAATGTTAGTATGTTTGATGTTGTTCTGGAAGTATCTTAAGCTCTCCTCATTAAAAAAAAAAATTCTTTTTTATTGTCCTGATTGGATGATATTCACTACTCTATATTCCAAATCTCCTATCCATTCTTCTGTATCATCTAATCTCCTGTTGATTCCCTCTAGTGTATTTTTTATTTCAGTTATTGTAATTTTCATTTTTGATTTGTTCTGTCATATTTTCTAAGTCTCTGTTGAAGTTTTCACTGGGTTCCTTCATTCTTCTCTTGAGTTCAGTGAATATCTTTATGACTGTTTCTTTAAACTCTTAGTCAGGTAATTTACTTATCTGCATTTTATTAGGATTTTTACTGGGGTTTTATTTTGTTCTTTCAATTGGAATATATTCTTCTGTTTCCTCATTTTGTTTGACTTTTTGTTTGTTTGTTTGTATGAATTAGGTGAAACAGCTACCTCTCCTGGTCTTAAAGGAATGCTCTTCTGTGCTAGCATCTCCTGTGTAGACTCCTTGGGTGCAGCAGCTGTGGCAAGCTTGCTCAGGCTTGATTGGGCAGGGCTACGGGCAGCCTCTGCGGAGTGCTGCATGTGAGGCATCCTTGGAGGTAGGACTAGTACCAGAGTGGTCCAGGCCAGAAGTAGTTCCTGGGGAGAACTGCAATGAAGGCTGTTTTGATGCAATGGCTGAGGAGCATTTCCTGGGGAATGTTAGGGTACCCATGAGCTGGGGGTAGTTCTGCAGGGGACTCAAGCAATGGTGCTCCCTGGCACTTTCAATCCTAAAGAGATTGGAGAGGGCTCCAGCAATGCGCTGCTGTTTTGGCAGAAGCTCTAGGGCTGGGAAATGGATATTTTTCTTGTATACCATAGGTGCCCTTTATAACTGCTGTATTTTGTTCTGTGTCAGGGTGAGCAAATATGTGTTTTTGTCCCTTAGCTATATTCATTCTTACTGCATGTCACCACTGTGGGGGTGAGGTTCTCATGGATGTTGTCTCCACTTTTCTTTTCAATTTCTATGTGGTCCTTCTATGTACAGTAGCTGTTCAATCAGTCCTCAGGACTTCTTCAGGAGAAATTGCTCTATGTGTAGGTGTTGATTTGATGTGTCCAATGGAAGGAGGTGAGCTCAGGGTCTTTCTATAATGCCCTCTTGCCCTTCTATTTTTTCTTTTCTGTTTTATACATTCATCTACTTAATGCTTTTTGATTGAGGAAATTAATGAATTTAAAGTAATTATTTTATATGGAATATTTTTTATTAAAGTATAGTTGATTTACAATATTATGTTAGTTTCAGGTGTAAGCATAATGATTTAATATTTTTATAGATTATACTCTATTACAAGTTATTACAAGATAATGGGTATAATTCTCTGTGCTATACAGTATATCCTTGTTGCTGATCAATTTTATATATAGTAGTTTATATCTGTTAATCCCATACCCCTAATTTGTCCCTCTCCTCTTTCTTTTTTCCTTTGGTAACCACAGTTTGTTTTCTGTATCTGTGAATCTGTTTTTGTTTTGCATATACATTCATCTGTATTTTATTTCAGATTCCACATATAAGTGATATCACACAGTATTTGTCTTTCTCTGTCTGACTTATTTTACTAAGCATAATATTCTTGAGATTCAAACACATTGCTATAGATGACAGTATTTCATTGTATTTTATCACTGAGTAATATTCCATTATGTATATATATATATATATATATATATATATATACACATTTTCTTAATCCAGTTGTCTATTGATTGTCACTTGGGTTCCTACCATGTCTTGACTATTGTAAATAGTGCTGCTATAAACATTGGGGTGCATGTATCTTTTCAAATTCATGTTTTTATTTTTTTCTAGATAAATAGCCAGGAGTGGAATTGCTAGTTTTATTACATTAGAAGCTACAGGTAGATGTTTTTCAATATTTATTAACTAAGGAATGTTTGTGTACATTTGAGAAATTCATGAAAAACACCTGAAGTTTGATGGTGGGAGTAAATGTTGGAAGGGTTTTGTTTGTGAGTTACTGTAAAATTCTCCATTTTTAAAGGAGTGTTTTGCTAATTATAGAATTCTTGGTTGAAAGCTTTACTTTTTTCAACACTTTGAGGTTGTCATCTGACTGTCTTCTGACCTTTTAGGTTCCAAGTGAGAAGTAAGCTTTAAATCTTATTGAAGATATCTTTCACTTAATAAAACATATTATCTTGTTAATTTCAAGATTTTATCTTTGTCTTTGAGGGTTCTTTTAATTTTATTGATGTGTAAATTACAAAAATTGTACATATTTAAAGTGTACAACTAGATGTTTTCACATATGTATATATTGTGAAATAATCATCACAATCAAGCTAATTAACATATTCTTCACCTCACATAATCACCTTTTTCTGTAGTGAAAAGAATTAAGATTTATATTCTTAGGAAATTCCAAGCATTCAATACAGCATTGTTAACCATAGTCACTGTGCTGTACATTAAATCTTCAGAACTTATTCACCATGCGCAATTGAAACTTTGTGCCATTTGACCAATATCTCCCCATTTTCCCCAACCCCCAGACCCTGGCAACCACCATTTTACCCTGTGCTTCTGAGTTCAACTATGTTAGGTTCTATATATAAGTGAGATCATGTAGTACTTGTCTTTCTGTGTCTGGTTTATTTTACTAAGCATAATACCCTCCAGGTTTACCCATGTCATGGCAAGTGGCAGAATTTGCCTTTAAGGCTGAAAAATAGTTCCACTGTGTGTGAGTGTTTGCATACATAAAGTGAAAATATCATATATTACATTTTATTTATCAATTCATTTGTTGACCTACTTTAGGTGGCTTTCATACCTTGGTTATGGTGATTAACACTGCAATGAAATGATAATGCAAGTATTTCTTTGAAATGCTGATTTCATTTCCTTTGGTTATATGGCCAGATGTGGGATTTCTGGATCATATTTTAGTTCTATTTTTAAATTTTTGAAGAACCTCTGTACTGTTTTCCATAGTGGCTGTACCAATATACACTCCCAACAACAGTGGACAAGTGTTTCCTTTTCTCCACACCCTCACTACCACTTGTTACCTTTTTTCTTTTGAAGGTAACTATCTTAACAGGTGTGAAGTGAAAATTAATTGTGGTTTTGATTTGCATTTCACTGATGATTAGCAATGTTGGGCACTTTTTCATATATTTGTTAACCTTTTGTATGTTTTCTTTTGAGAAATATCTATTCAAGTCCTTTGCTAATTTTTTAATAATTTTTGTATTTAGTTGTATGAGTTTCTTATGTATTTCAAATGTTAACCGCTTGTCAGATATGTGGTTTATAGATATTTTCTCCCATTCCAAAGGTTGCCTTTTCACTCTGTTGATTGTTTCCCTTGTTCTCAAATGCTTTTTAGTTTAATGCAAACTAGATAAATCATCTCTTTTAATAATCTGTCCGTTACAAAGTAGGATATTAAAGTCTCCTACAATTATTGTTTTGCTGTCTATTTAGCCCATCAGATACATCAGTGTTTGCTTTATATATTTAGGTGCTTTCCTACTGGGTACATATATATTTATAATTGTCATGTCTTCCTTTTAAGTTGACCCTTTTATCATTGTATAATCATTTTCTATGTCTCTTGTGATGGTTTTTAACTTAGTCTATTTTATCTTATAGAAGTATAACCACCCTCCTATCTTTTATCTATCATTTGCATGGAATATCATTCTCTAGCCCTTCACTTTCAGTCTGTCTCCTTAAATATAAAGTGAGTCTCTTGCAGATAACGTATAGTTAATGCATTCAGCCACCCTATATCTTTTGATTGAGGCATTTAGTCCATTCACATTTAAAGTAATTATTAGATAAACAAGGTACTACTGTATAGAACAAGGAAGTATTGGGTGGGTCAAAAAGTGCCATTGTTTTTTTTAAATAGAAATAAAAGACACATTTTTCATTTTCTCTGAGAATTTTATTGAACAACGTATTCAACCCTTTTGTTCCATTACCTTCTGTAATTTTTTTCAGGCAACTTCATAATTCCATCTTCCCCAAACTTTTAATCTTTTTGAGTGAAGAACTGTTCCAGGTGCCTTTTACAGTCTTCCAGGGAATTGAATTTTTTTCCATTAAGATAATTTTGAAGGTAAAATATCTGGTGAATATGGTGAATGAATCAGAACTTTCCAGCCAAGCTGTCACAGTTTTTGCCTGGTCATCAAAGAAACGTGTAGTCTTGCATTATCCTGATGGAAGATTATGCGTTTTCTGTTTACTAATTCTGGTGGCTTTTCGTCAAGTGCCACTTTCAGTTGGTCTAATTGGGAGCAGTACTTGTTGGAATTAATCATTTGGTTTTCCAGAAGGAACTCATAATAGAGGACTACCTTCCAGTCCCACCATATATACACATTCCACCATATACACAACATCACCTTCTTTGGATGAAGACTGGCCTTTTGTGTGGTTGGTGGTGGTTCATTTCACTTTGGCTCATGATCTCTTCCATTTCACATTATTTTACAGTATCCATTTTTCATCAGCCAGCCCAAATAGTTTTAAAAAACGGGAGGTTTTCATCATACTTCAGTAAAGAATTGCATGCAGAAATATGGTCAAGAGGTTGTTTTTTGTTTGTTTTTTTCACTTAAATTATGTGGAACCCAAACATCAAAGCGATTAACATAACCAAGCTGGTGCAAATGATTTTCAATGCTTAATTTGGATATTTTGATTATGTCAGCTATCTTACGCATGGTATAACACTGATTGTTCTCAATTATTATTTTTATTTAATCTCTATTAACTTCAATTGTTCTACTCGACTGTGGAGCATCGTCCACTGAGAAATCTCCAGCACAAAATTTCGCAAACCACTTTTGACACATTCAATCAGTCACAGCACCTTTTCCATACACTGTACAAAACTTTTTTGTGTTTCAGTTGCATTTTTACCTTTCTTTAAACAACAAATCATAATATGCTGAAAATGTTGCTTTTCCCCTTCCATCTTCAGTATTAAAATGGTTACACAAAAGTTCACCAATTTTGATAGTTCTTTTTAAAATGCATGCTGATATGACAGCTGTCACATACAATCTAACAAAATTGTTTCAAGTGAGGTTAAAGACAACTAAGTGCTACTAGAGCCATTTTATGGAAATAAAAACTGATTGTACCTTTTGGCCCACCCAATATATTCAATATCTTGTAACAACCTATAATGAAAAGAATCTGAATATACATATATATATATATACATATATACATATATATATGTATATTCAGATATATATGTGTGTGTGTGTAGATATATATACACACATGTTAAACTGAATCATTTTGCTGTACATCAGAAACTAACACAACATTGTAAACCAACTATGCTTCAATAAAAAAATAACATATACTAGGAAAACAAGAAAGTAATTATTGATAGGTAAAGACTTTGTATTGCCATTTTGTTAATTTTTTGTCTCTTTTGTAGTTTTCTTGTTCCTCTCTTCTCCTGTTGTTTTTCTTTGTGATTTGATGATATATTTGTACTCATATGATTTTATTCTTTTCTTGTTAACTTTTGTGTATCTATCGTATTTTTTGTTAGTATGGGTTTCACATCAAATATTTTAGTAATAGTAGTCTGTTCTAAGCAAATAATAACTAACTTAGATCATATATAGAAATTCCACACTTTACTTCCCCACAAACTTTATGTAATTTATGTTAGATTTTACTTTTTTATACATATTGTGTTTATATTAACAAATTTCTGTGGCTATCATGATTCTTACTGCTTTTGTTTTTTAAGTTAAATACCAGTGTTAAGAATGATTATGCCACCATTAGAGCATTACAATATTCTGTATTTGTCTTTATGTTCACCTTTATAGGTGATATTTATACCTTCATATGATTTCATGTTGTTGTTTAGCATCTTTCAGGTTTCAAGTTGAACTCCTTTAAGCATTTATTGTAAGGCAAGTCTAGTGGTGATAAACTCACTTAGTTTATGTCTTTCTGTGAAAGTCTTTATCTTTTATTCATGAAGGACAGTTCTGTCAGGTAAACTATTCTTGGTGGCAGTCTTTTTCTTTCAGTACTTGGAATACATCCCATTCTCTCTTGTCCTACAATGCCTTTCCTGAGAAATCCACCAATAATCTTATGGGGGGATCCTTTTTATGTAATGCCACTTTTCTTGTACTGTTTTCAAAATTCTTTCTTTGCCTTTGACTTCTTTTTTTCTTAATTTTATTGATTTACTTATTATATTTTGGGGGGTACACCAAGTTCAATCATCTGTCTTTATACACATATCCCCATATTCCCTCCCTCACTCGAGTCCCACCCACCCTCCCCATCCCAGTCCTCTAAGGCATCTTCTATCCTCTAGTTGAACTCCTTTTTTTAAACAACTTCCCACTGGCTATCTATTTTACAGTTGGTAGCATATATATGTCTGTGCTACTCTCTCGCTTCATCTCAGCTTCCCCTTCATCCCCCGCCCCATCCTAGACCTCGAGTTCTCCAGTCCATTCTCTGTATCTGCATCCTTGTTCTTGTCACTGAGTTCATCAGTACCATTTTTAGATTCCGTGTATGTGAGTTAGCATACAATATTTGTCCTTCTCTTTCTGACTTACTTCACTCTGTATGACAGATTGTAGTTCTATCCACCTCATGACATATAGCTCCATCTCATCAATTTTTATAGCTGAGTAATATTCCATTGTATATATATGCCACATCTTCTATATCCATTCATTTGTTGATGGGCATTTAGGTTTCTTCCATGTCCTGGCTATTGTAAATAGTGCTGCAATAAACATTATGGTACATGTTTCCTTTGGGATTGTGATTTTCTTTGGGTATATGCCCAGTAGTAGGATTACTGGATCATATGGAAGTTCTATTTGTAGTTTTTTAAGGAACCTCCAAACCGTTTTCCATAGTGGCTGTACCAAATTACATTCCCACCAACAGTGCAGGAGAGTTCCCTTTTCTCCACACACTCTTCGACATTTGTTGTTTCCAGATTTTGTGATGATGGCCATTCTGATCAGTGGGAGGTGATACCTCATTGTGACTTTGACTTGCATTTCTCTAATGATTAGTGATGTTGAGCATCTTTTCATGTGTTTGGTGGCCATCTGTATGTCTTCTTTGGAAAAATGTCTATTTAGGTCTTCCACCCATTTGTGGATTGGGTTATTTGCTTTTTTGGTATTAAGCTGCATGAGCTGCTTGCATATTTTGGAGGTTAATCTTTTGTCCGTTGTTTCATAGGCAACTATATTTTACATTCTGAGGGTTGCCTTCTTGTCGTTTATGGTTTCTTTCGCTGTGCAAAATTTTTTAAGTTTCATGAGGTCCCATTTGTTTATTCTTGATTTTATATCCTTGATTCAGGGGAGGTGGGTCAAAAAGAATCTTGCATTGATGGATGTCATACAGTGTTCTGCCTATGTTTTCCTTTAGGAGTCTTATAGTGTCTGGCCTTAAATGTAGGTCTTTAATCCATTTGGAGTTTATTTTTGTGTATGGGGTTAGGAAGTGTTCTAATTTCATTCTTTTACATGTAGCTGTGCAATTTTCGCAGCACCACTTATTGAAGTGGCTGTCTTTTTTCCATTGTATACTCGTGCCTCCTTTGTCAAAGATAAGGTACCCATATGTGCTTGGGCTTACTTCTGAGTTCTCTATTCTATTCCATTGATCTTCCTTTCTATTTTTGTGCCAGTACCATACTGTCTTGATCACTATGGCCTTGTAGTATAGTTTGAAGTCAGGAAGCCTGATTCCACCAACTCCATTTTTCCTTCTCAAGATTGCTTTGGCTACTCGGGGTCTTTTGCATTTCCATACAAATCGTAAGATTTCTTGCTCTAGTTCTGTGAAAAATGCCGTTGGTAACTTGATCGGGATTGCATTGAATCTATAAATTGCTTTGGGTAGTACAGACATTTTCACTATGTTGATTCTTCCAATCCAGGAACATGGTATGTCCCTCCATCTGTTTGTGTCGTCTTTGATTTCTTTCATCAGTTTCTTAAAGTTTTCTGCATACAGATCTTTTGCCTCCTTAGGCAGGTTTATTCCTAGGTATTTTATTCTTTTTGTTGCAATGGTGAATGGGAGAGTTTCCTTAATTTCTCTTTCTGCTCCTCCGTTGTTAGTGTATAGGAATGCAAGAGATTTCTGTGCATTAATTTTGGATCCTGCTACTTGACTAAACTCATCAATTAGTGATAGCAGTTTTCTGGTAGAGTCTTTAGGGTTTTCTATATATAATATCATGTCATCTGCAAAGAGTGACAATTTTACTTCTTCTTTTCCAATTTGGATTCCTTTTATTTCTTTTTCTTCTCTGATTACTGTGGCTAATACTTCCAAAACTATGTTGAATAATAATGGTGAGATTGGACACCCTTGTCTTGTTCCTGTTCTTAGAGGGAATTCTTTCAGTTTTTCCCCAATAAGAACGATGTTGGCTTTTGGTTTTTCATATATGGCTTTTATTATGTTGAGGTAATTTCCTTCTATGCCAGTTTTCTGGAGAGCTTTTATCATAAATGGATGTTGAACTTTGTCAAAAGCTTTTTCTGCATCTATTGAAATGATCATATGGTTTTTATCCTTCAAGTTGTTGATATGATGTATCATGTTGATTGATTTGCGTATATTGAAGAATCCTTGCATCCCAGGAATAAACCCCACTTGATCATGGTGTATGATTTTTTTAATGTGCTGTTGGAGTCTGTTAGCTAGTATTTTGTTGAGGATTTTTGCATCTATATTCATCAGGGATATTGGTCTGTAATTTTCTTTTTTTTTTTTGTGACATCTTTGCCTGGTTTTGGTATGAGGGTGATGGTGGCCTCATAGAATGAGTTTGGGAGTGTTCTGCCTTCTGTGATATTTTGGAAGAGTTTGAGAAGGATAGGTGTTAGCTTTTCTCTAAATGTTTGATAGAATTCGCCCGTGAACCCATCTGGTCCTGGGCTTTTGTGTGCTGGGAGATTTTTAATCACTGCCTCAATTTCCATACTTGGGATTGGTCTGCTCATGGTTTCTATTTCTTCCTGGTTCAGTCTTGGAAGATTGTATTTTTCTAAGAATTTTTCCATTTCTTCCAGGTTATCCAATTGATTGGCATATAGTTGCTTGTAGTAGTCTCTCATGATGTTTTGTATATCTGAGGTGACCGTTGTTACCTCTCCTTTTTCATTTCTAATTCTGTTGATTTGCATCTTCTCCCTTTTTTTCTTGATGAGTCTGGCTAATGCTTTATCAATTTTATTAAACTTCTCAAAGAACCAGCTTTTAGTTTTATTTATTTTTCTTATGGTTTCTTTCCTTTCTTTTTCATTTATTTCTGCTCTGATCTTTATGATTTCTTTCCTTCTGCTCACTTTGGGGTTTCTTTGTTCTTCTTTCTCTAGTTGTTTTAGGTGTAAGGTTAGGTTGTTTATTCGATCATTTTCTTGTTTCTTAAGGTAGGACTGTATTGCTATACACTTCCCTCTTAGAACTGCTTTTGCTGCGTCCCATAGGTTTTGGGTTGTTGTGTTTTCGTTGTCTTTTGTTTCTAGATATTTTTTGATTTCCTCTTTGATTTCTTTAGTGATTCCTTGGTTGTTTAGGAGTGAATTGTTAAGCCTCCATGTGTTTGTATTTTTTGCAGTTTTTTTCCTGTAATTGATATCTAGTCTCATGGCGTTGTGGTCTGAGAAGATGCTTGATATGATTTCAATTTTCTTGAATTTGCTGAGGTTTGATTTGTGACCCAAGATGTGATCTATCCTGGAAAATGTTCCGTGTGCACTTGAGAAGAAAGTGTAGTCTGTCGTTTTTGGATAGAATGTCCTATAAATATCAATTAAGTCGAGATGGTCTAATGTGTCATTTAAAGCTTGTGTGTCTTTATTAATTTTCTGTTTGGATGATCTGTCCATTGATGTAAGTGTGGTGTTCAAGTCTCCCACTATTATTGTGTTCCTGTCGATGTCCCCTTTTATAGCTGTTAGCATTTGCCTTATGTATTGAGGTGCTCCTATATTGGGGGCATAGATATTTACCATTGTGATATGTTCTTCTTGAAGGGATCCCTTGATCATTATGTAGTGTCCTTCCTTGTCTCTTTTAATTGTCTTTACTTTAAAGTCTTATTTGTCTTATATGAGTATTGCTACTCCAGCTTTCTTTTGACTTCCATTTGCATGGAATATCTTTTTCCATCCCTTCACTTTCAGTCTATATGTATCCCTTGGTCTGAAGTGGGTTTCTTGTAGGCAGCATATAGAAGGGTCTTGTTTTTGTGTCCATTCAGCCACTCTGTGTCTTTCGGTTGGAGCATTTAATCCATTTACATTTAAGGTGATTATTGACATGTGTGTTCCAATTACCATTTTGTTAATTGTTTTGGGTTTGTATTTGTAGGTGTTTTCCTTTTCTTGTGTTTCCTACTTAGAGAAGGTCCTTTAGCACTTGTTGTAAGGCTGGTTTGGTGGTGCTGAATTCTCTTCACTTTTGCTTGTCTGGAAAGCTTTTGATTTCTCCCTCAAATCTGAATGAGATTCTTGCTGGGTAGAGTATTCTTGGCTGTAGGTTTCTCTCTTTCAGGACTTTCAGGATATCCTGACATTCCCTTCGGGCCTGCAGAGTTTCTGTAGAAAGGTCAGCTGTTATCCTGATGGGTTTTCCCTTATATGTTGTTTGTTGCTTTTCTCTTGCTGCTTTTAATATTTTTTCTTTGTGTTTAATTGTCATTAGTCTGATTAATATGTGTCTTGGTGTATTTCTCCTTGGTTTTATTCTGTATGGGACTCTCTGTGCTTCTTGGACTTGGTTAATTATTTCCTTTCCCATGTTGGGGAAGTTTTCCACTATAACCTCTTCAAATATTTTCTCAGACTGTTTCTTGTTTTCCTCTTCTTCTGGGATGCCTATAATTCGAATGTTGGTACGCTTAATGGTATCACTGAAGTCTCTGAGACTGTCTTCTAATCTTTTTATTCTTTTTTCTTTTTCCTGCTCTGTGGCAGTTATTTCCCCCATTCTATCTTCCAACTCACTTATTCATTCTTCTGCCTCAGTCATTCTGCTGGTTATAGCATCTAGAGTATTTTTAATTTCAGTTATTTTGTTATCCATTGCTGTTTGTTTTTCTGAGTTCTTATGAACTGTTTCTTGTACTTTCTCTATTTTGTTATCGAGATTTTGTATCATTTTTACTATCATTACTCTAAATTCTTTTTCAGGCATTTTTCCTATTTCCTCCTCATTTATTTGGTCTTGTGGGTTTTTTTTCTGGCTCCTTTGCCTGCATGGTGTTTCTTTGTTTCCTCATGGTTGTCCAAACTTTTGGGGTTGCTTGTCCTGGTGATAGCGGTATTTATAGAAGACTGTCCAAGCCTCAGACTAATGTCCAAGTATTGGATTAAATGCATATTAAGTCTAGGAAACACATACATGTATAAGACACACAATTACTGAATGCATTAGGACATAAGGCTCTAGAAAGCCCTGACAGAACCCCAGTGTGCTATCAGATATTCAAAGAGAAACCCAACAGAACTTGACAACTGAAACACAACAAATCAGAGTCAAAAGCAAAAGTAAGCAAACAAACAAATAACACCTTACACATACAAACATTAATCCAGGGAGATTTTGTAAGCTAGGATCAAATATAGAGAAGAGCCAGAGTACCACCAGAGAGAATGGAGATTCTCAGAATGTAATTAGACAACTGTGCTAAGAACTAAGATAAAGACAAAAGCCTAATATTAAATACCAAGGCAGTGCGTCATCTGGAGAATAGAGCAAGGAGTCTGAGCAGACCGATAGTGTTGCTTATAAGTATGTTAAGATAATATAAACTAAAAATGGATGGAAGAAAGGGAAACAGAAGAGCATAATGTGGTTGGAAATATGCAAATAAAAAGAAAGGAATAGAAATGTATAAAAGATAGGGATGACAGGAAAGTATGAGAGATATATTGTCCATACTACTAAAAACTTAGCTAGATATAGAAGTATGTAAAAGGGCAGAAAAAAAAAGAATAAATAATTTCATTAAAAAATTATGTTATAGAACTTGTAGATCCCTTAGGGCTAAGATTGTATTTAATAAAGAAAAAAAAAAAAAGAGAGAGAGAGAAAGAAAAAGAAAAAAAAATCCAGAACTGATCCCAGAATGGACCAGTTCAATAGGTATTGATACTACTATTTCTGTTTCCTTAGCGTCTCAGCTGTAAGTGTCTTTCTCCTTGCCTTGGGTTTTTTTGCATTATTCTGTGACTAGCAGAGCTTCCTTTATTATTCATCTGTAAGCGTTGGTGTGTGGGGAGGGAGAGGGAGAGGGTGCAATAGTGGCTCCTTCTCCTGGGAGTGAGTGAGCAGTGGCGCACTGTTGTTTCAGTCGGGCTTAGAGGTGCTTGTTGCAGAGGGACACCGGTGGCTCAGGTGGAAACAGAAAGTCTTAGAGTTGGGCCTCTCTCTGGCTTTTGTTGTTGTTGTTGTTGTTGTTGTTGTTTTCTCTCGGCAGCCTCCCTGCTGCTGGTGTTGCAGGGGGTTTTAATCTAGCCCTGCCCAAGCACCTGAGGGTGCTTGTTATCCCTGAGCACCTTAGGTGGCCCAGGGGCGTCTCTCCACTGCCTGTTGCAGAGGCACCGAAAGAGAGAGAGAGGCTATGCGCGTGGCTCCTCACCCCCCCGCCCGTAAGCCTGCAGCCTCCAGCCACCATCATGGCTGGGCAGCTCTCAGGGATGGGCGCTCCTCTCCACGGACCTCCTCCCTCCTGTCCTCTCGGTCCGTCACCCTACCGGCAACAATGTTTCTCACCCTGAACCAGCTCTCCGGTTCCCACGCTCCTGCTCCTGGACCCTCCATTCAGCCGCGGATCGATGTCTCGGTCCAGGAACGCTGAGCTGCGCTGTGGACCCTCCGTATGTTTCTCACTCCCTCCCATCTGCCACAGCTCCACCACTTCACCCTCTTTGAGCCGTCATAGATGCTTCCCTACCGGCTATGTTGGGCTCCCCGCAGTGCTTTCTGGTGTCGGAGGCCATCTGCTGGTGTTCAGCTGGTTCTCTGTGGGAATTACTGCATCCTTCTGTGCGTCCCCAATGCATCTGTGGAGAGGGATGCACTCCACGTCTCTCTACTTCGCCGCCATCTTTTTTCTTCTGGATCTCCACTTCTTTAACGTCAGTTACTGGAGCCTTTTTAGTTATCTTTGATGGTGTAATATTTGTCTGTATTGCTTTGGCGTCAATACATTGAAAAGTGCAGACACCTCTTTCAGTCTTTAAAGACTGATGTTTACATGTAATGATCTCCCCCTGGATCCCTAAACTAATGGGACTATTCCCAGGATTATAGTTGACTGGGGCTAGATCCAGGTCACAGTTCTGCTGCTGGGTCCACAATTTGGTCTGTGATTGATGGACCTGTTTTCAAGGGCATGGGTGGTGTGTTTTCTGCCAGGTTCTTTGGCAGATGGGACTGCCTGTTAGACTATGGTCTAGCGGGGCTTTGGCCCCAGAATTGGTCACAGGGTCAATTATTGGTCTGCAGTTGGGTTTACAGGCAGCAGGCCTGTTACCAGAGATGCAGACAGGTATGGATTATGTCATGTCCCTTGACAGGCTCTTGCCAGGTATTTGTATATGGTGATAAATAATATGAACAAGTAGAACAAGATAAAGGGTATCAGAAATAAGGAGGGGTGATGACATAAGCATCATGGTGACATAAGACATCCCTCCTTTTTGTCCCCCATTTTAACAACTAATTAAACATCCATACACAAACAAAGGTGTCTCTATGGAGGTCATATGATCTAGCACTATACACCAGGGGACGTGAATAGAGTCTCTTCCACCTGTGCATCTGGTAGTAGGTATACAAACCTCAGTAAAAGATGTAGAACCAGTGGAGCCAGAATACTTGCTCCAACCCCTTCTAGTCACAGTCAGGGGTGACCTGAGTAGATAACCATGAATGGCAGAGAACTGGAAGATATTCAGCCTTCCCAAAGAGCTATTTCAGCATGACATTTCAGTTAAAAAATATTTATGTTTGGACACAGTGGAGGGGGGAAGAGGAAATTTGCCAACACTAGCCATGCTCCATGAGAACACAGTGTGGGGCTTAACTAATAGGCAGGGACCTTCTGTGGGGGAAAAGAATAGCAGTGAGTGAGTGCCCAGCTACCTCAACTGTGTGAGATACTGCTGGAAGAAACTGTTTCTCTCTAACACCACTCAGAGTACTAAGGTGGGACCTCCATGACTGGGATTAGGTGGTATATCAGGAAAAAGGCAGATGAGAATATCAAAAGGCATTAAAAGGATATGGTTTTTGTGAACTAAACTCAGGATTTCAGCAAGAAATTTACCCACAAGCCTCTATGAGAACCTCACATAAGGATTACATCACTGGGCCTGTGAGTACCACCAATACCCCAACTACTAAATACACACTTTCTTTCACTCTGCATCTGGCTCATTGCGCATGTTCCTCAGTGCTACACAAGAGCAAGTCCACTAAATGGAATGCTATCTGAAAAACCAGAATCTCTGGGCAAGGGAGAAACCACAAACTTGAGTTATAGTGCCACCTTCTGGGAAGCGAAAGAGGTTTCTAGCAGACAGTCTGGTGAGTGCTAAGAACTAAAGACATAAAAGCTTAAAGAATTCTGCCACAAGAGGAAGCAAGAAAAGTGGACCAAGTGGACCCATACAAAGCAGAGAAAATCCCAGACATAATACCACCAATGAACAGAATACCTCATCTGATGGTGGTTAGTAAAGATTTAAGGAGGTGTCTGCTACTTCAAATGTAAAGGTAGCAACACAAAACCACAAAGGACATGAAAATCAAGTAAAAAAATATTATCTCCAAAAGATAACAATAATTCTCTAATAACTGCATGAAAAGCATAGAATTTTGCAATCTAGGTAATGAAAAAATAAAAATATCAGTTTTTAAGAAATTAAGCCACAAGAAAACTCAGAAAGGCAATTAACTAAGTTATGAAAAGATACAGTTTCAAAGAAAGATGTTTACCAAAGAGATAGAATTCATAAAAAAGAACCAAGCAAAAGTCCTAATGCTGAAGAACTCAATGAATCAAGTACAAAAATGAAATAGAGAGCATGTGCAATAGAGTAGAACAAATGGAAGACAGAATAAGTAAACTAGAGGACAAGGATTTAAGAAGTGACCCAAGCAGAAAAGAACAAAAATAACCAAAAATAAATGATGACAAATAAAGATTATGTAATTTATAGGAGTTCCTCAAAATAATAAATAATAGAATAATTGGGATTACAAAAGTAGAAGAGAGGAAAACAGGGAGCTAGAAAGTTTATTTAAAGAAAAATTCCTGAGTTCTCCCCAAGCCTAGGAGAAATATGGATATTCAAGTTCACAAAGCTAATAGTCACCCTACTATTTCAAAAAAAAAAAAAAAAAAAAAAAAAAAAAAAAAAAAAACTTTCTCCAAGACATACGGAAACTGTCAAAAATCAAAGATAATGAAGGAATCTAAAAGTGGCCAGAGGAAAAAAGTATTTGTAGCCTAAAATGGAATTCCCATTAGGCTATTTGCAGATTTCTGAGCAGAACCCTTACAGGCCAAGAGAGAGTGGAAAGATGTACTCAAAGTTTTGAAACAAATAAATTGCCAGACAAAAATACTAGCAATATGTATCTGGCAGCTATTCTTCAGATATGAAGCAGAAATAAACACTCTTGTAGTTCATCACCATTACACCTGCCTTGCAATAAATGATGAAATGAGTTACTCAAGATGAAATGAAAAGATGATAATTAGTAACATGAATACATATGAAAGTATACCTCACATGGATAAAGGTAAATATAGAGTCAGATTTAGAAAGCTATAATACTCTAATAGGATGGTGTGTTAACTTAACTACAGTATAAAAGATAAAGGAACAGCATATTAAAATTACTATAGCTACTAAAATTAATTACTGAATACATAATATAAAAGAGGTAAAGAGTGACCCCAGAAATATAAAAGGGGAAGAGTAAAAAAGTGGAGCTTTCTTAGGCAATTGAAGTTAAGTTGCTATCAGCTTGAAATGAATATTTTATCTATAAGATATTTTATGTAAGCCTCATGGTAACCACAACAAAAAAACCTAGACTGGATTCACAGATGATAAAGAAAGGTAAGATAGAGCAAACAACCACATAAAGTCACCAACTTTAAAAGGTAGGCAATAACATAGAGAAAAAGAAACAATGGAAATACAAAACTCCTAGAAAGCAATTAATAAGATGGCATTATATTATATATCAATAATTACTCTAAATGTAAAGTAAATGAACTGAATACACCAATGAAAGTGTACAGAGTGACTGGATGGATTTAAAACACAAATGTCACAACTATATGCTGCTTACAGTAGACACACTTCAGGTTTTTTTTTAATTTAATTATTCTTAAGCTCTTTATTGGAGTATAATTGCCTTACAATGTTGTGTCAGATTCTGCTGTACAGCAAAGTGAATCAGCTGTATTTATACATATATCCCCATATACCCTCCCTCCCATGACTCCTTCCCACCCTCCCTATCCCACCCCTCTAAGTCATCATCAATCATTGAGTTGATCTCCTTGTGTTAGGCAGCAGCTTCCCATTAGCTACTTTACATTTGTCTGTGTATATATGTCAATGATACTCTCTCTCTTCATCTTAGCTTCCCCTTTGCCTGCCACCCTTTGCCTTCAAGTCTGTTCTCTACATCTGCATCTTTATTCTTGCCCTGTCACTGGGTTCATCAGTACCATTTTTTTAGATTCCATATATATGAGTTAGCATATGGTATTTGTTTTTCTCTTTCTGGCTTACTTCGCTCTGTATGACAGACTCTAGGCCTATCCACCTTACCACAAATAAATTAATTCTTTTCCTTTTTATGGCTGAATACTATTCCATTGTATATATGTGCTGCATCTTCTTTCTCCATTCATCTGTTGATGGCATTTAGGTTGCTTCCATGTCCTGGCGATGGTAAATAGTGCTACAATGAACATTGTGGTACATGTTTCTTTCTGGATTATGCTTTTCTCAGGTTTATATGCCCAGGAGTGGGATTGCTGGGTCATATGGTAATTCTATTTTTAGTTTTTTAAGGAACCTCCACACTGTTCTCCATACTGGCTGTATCAATTTACATTCCCACCAATGGTGCAGGAGGGTTCCCTTCTTTCCACAACGTCTCCAACATTTATTGTTTCTATATTTTTTGATGATATCCATTCTGACTGGTGTGAGGTGATACCTCATTGTGGTTTTTACCTGCATTTCTCTAATGATTAGTGATGTTGAGCATCTTTTCATATGTTTGTTGGCCATCTGTATATCTTCTTTAGAGAAATGTCTATTTAGGTCTTCCACCCATTTTTATTTGATTTTTTCATATCGAGCTCCATGAGCTTCTTGTATATTTTGAAGATTAATCCTTTGTCAGTTGCTTCATTGGCAAATATTTTCTCCCATTCTGAGAGTTGTCTTTTTGTCTTGTTTATGGTTTCTTTTGCTGTACAAATGCTTTTAAGTTTCATTAGGCCTCATTTGTTTATTTTTTATTATATTTCCATTATTCTAGGAGGTTGGTGCAAAAGGATCTTGCTTTGATATATGTCATAAAGTGTTCTGCCTTTGTTTTCCTCTAAGAGTTTTATAGTGTATGGCCTTACATGTAGGTCTTTAATCCATTTGGAGTTTATTTTTGTGTATGGTGTTAGAAAGTGTTCTAATTTCATTCTTTGACATGTAGCTCTCCAATTTTCCCAGCACCACTTATTGAAGAGACTATCTTTTCTCCATTGTATATTCTTGCCTCCTTTGTCAAATATATGGTGCCCATATGTGCATGGGTTTTTCTCTGGGCTCTCTATTCTGTTTCATTGATCTATATTTCTGTTTTTGTGCCAGTAGAACACACATAGATTAAATGTGAAGGAATTGAAAATGATATTCCAGTCAAGCAGAAACCAAAAGACAGCCAAGGATAGCTATACTAACATCAAACAAAACAGACTTTAAGCCAAAAATGGTAATGAGAGATAAGGAAGGTCATTATATAATGATAAAGGGATTTAACAATCATAAAGATACACACACACACACAACATAGGAGCACCTAAATATATCAAATATATACTAACAGATTTGAAGGGATAGATGGATAAAAATACAATAATTGTAGGGGACTTAAATACCCTACTTTTGACAAATCAACAATGAAACATTGGATTTCAACCATATATTAGACTAAATTAACATAAGAGACATTTATAGAACATTTTATCTAATAGCAGTAGAATACACACTCTTCTCAAGTGCACATTGAACATTCTCCAGGTTATATCTTATGATAGGACACAAAACAAGTCTTAGAAAATTGAAAAATATTGAGATCATGATAAGCATTTTTTTCCTGACTACAATGGTAGGAAACTAGAAATAAATAACAAGAGGAAATTTTACACAGATATGTAACATAAACAGAAAAATGAACAGCACACTGCTGAACAACCAATAATTTAAAGAAGGACTCAAAAGGGAAATTATTTAAAAATTGTGACAAATAAAGGTGGAAACACAATATAGCCATCTGATGCTGCAGAAACAGTTCTGAAAGGGAAGTTTATACTGATGAATGCTCTATTTAAAAAAATCTCAAATAAAGAATCTAACTTTACAACTCAAAGAGCTAAAAACAAGAAAACTAAGCCCAAAGTTAGCAGAAGAAAGGAAATAACACAGATAAGAACACAAATAAATACATTTTGGAACAGAAAAATAAAACAATAGAAAACATCAACAAACCTGAGAAATACTTTTGAACAAAATTGTAAAAAAAAACAAAAACCTTTAGCTAGACTGCAGAAAAAGAAGAGTCAAAAAATAAAATCATAAATGAAAAATTTAGACATTATGACTAATACTACAGAAATATATAGGATTATAAAGACTACTATGAACATTTATATGCTGACAAATCACAGAACTTACAAGAAAAGGATAAATTCCTAGAAACATACAACATACCAAAGCTGAGTCAAAAAGATGTAGAAAATCTGAACAGACTCATAATGTGTATAGAGACTGAATCATTAATCAAAAACTCCCCAACATAGAAAAGCTCAGGACTATATATCTTCACTGAATTCTACAACATTTAAAAATAACTAATTCCAATTATTTTCAAACATTTTCAACAAATAGAAGAGGAGAGAACACTTCTAAACTAACTCTATGTGTTAGTATTACCCTAATACCAAAGCCATACAAGGATACTATAAGGAAAAGAAACCAAAAACTATAGACCAATATCCCTGATGGATATAGATATGAATATTATCAGTGAAATGCTTTCAAACCAAATTTACTGACACATTTAAATGATTATTCACCATGACCAAGCGAGGTTTATTCTGGGGATACAAAGATGTTTCAAAACATATGAAAATCAATAATTATGATCTAATATATAAATAGAATGAAAGATAAAATTATAGGATCTGCTCAGTAGAAGCAGAAAAAGCATTTGACAAAATACATTTTTTCATGGGGGGGAGCTCTCAACAAAGTGGGTATAAAAGAAACATACCTCAACATAATAAAAGCCATATATGGAAAACCCACAGCTAACATCACATCCAATGGTGAAAGTGTGAAAGCTTTTCCTTTAAGATCAGAAACAAAACAAGGGTGCTCACTCCCACACTCAATATAGTACTAGAAGTCCTATCTAGAGCAACCAGGTAAGACTAAGAAATAAAAGGCACACAAATTAAAAATAAAGAAATAAAATTGTCATTATTTGTAGATGATAAGATCTTAAACATAGAAAACTCTGAAGACTAAATGAAAAATCTGTTGGAACTAATCAACAAATTCAGTGTAGTTGCAGGACATAAATTCAACACACAGAAATCAGTTGCAATTTTATATACTAATAATGAAACTTTTGAAAAAGAAATAAAACTCTTCCATTAGCAATAGCATAAAGGGACTTCCCTGGTGGTCCAGTGGGTAAGAATCCATGACCCCAATGCAGAGGGTCCAGGTTCAATCTGTGGTTAGGAAACTATATCCCACATACATGCCACAACTAAGAGTTCACATGCCACAATTAACAGTCCACATGCCACAACTAAGAAGTCCACATGCCACAACTAAGAAGCCTGAATGCTGCAAAAAAAAAAAAAAAATGCCACAATGAAGATTCCACATGCCACAACTAAGACCTGATGCAGCCTAAATAAATAAATATTAAAAAATAATGGCATCAACAGAAAGACACTGGAACCCACCAAAAATGACACCCCACATCCGGAGACAGAGGAGAAGCTGCAATGAGATGGTAGGAGGGATGCAATCGCATTAAAATCAAATCCCATAAATGCTGGGTGGGTGACTCACAAACTGGAGAACAGTTATACTGCAGAAGTCCATCCACTAAAGTGAGGATTCTGAGCCCCATGTTAGGCTTCCCAACCTGGGAGTCCAGTAACGGGAGGAAGAATCCCCAGAGAATGAGATTTTGAAAGCCAGCCAGATTTGATTGCAGGACCTCCATAGGACTTGGGAAAAGAGACTCCACTCTTGCAGGGCACACAAAAAAGTGTGCTCACCAGGACCCAGGTGAAAGGAGCAGTGACCTCATAGGAGACTGAACCAGACCGACCTGCTGGTGTTGGAGGGTTGCCTGCAGAGGTGGGGAGCAGCTGTGGCTCACCAAGGAGACAGGGGCACTGGCAGCAGGGGTTCTTGGAAGTGCTCATTAATATGAACCCTCCCAGAGCCCACCATTAGCCCCACCAAAGAGCCTGTAAGCTCCAGTGCTAAGTAGCTTCTGGCCAAACAACCAACAAGGTGGGAACATAGCCCCACCCATTAGCAGACAAGCAGATTAAAGTTTTACTGAGCTCTGCCCACCAAATCAAAGCCTTACTGAGCTCCACCCACCCAGCCCTACCCACCAACAGTCCCTCCCATCAGGAAACATGGGAGCCTCCTAGATAGCTTCCTCCACAAGAGGGCAGACAGCAGTATCAAGCATTATCAGCAGTATTTTGTCTTGTGGAACTGAAAACCACAGCCACAGAAAGACAGAGAAAATGAAAAAGCAGAGGACTTTGTACCAGATGAAGGGACAGGATAAAAACCCAGAAAAACAACTAAATGAAGAGGAGATAGGCACCCTTCCAGAAAAAGAATTCAGAAAAATGATGGTGAAGATGATCCAGGACTTTGAAAAAAGACTGGATGCAAAGATCGAAAAGTTTACCAAAGACCTAGAAGAATTAAAGAGCAAACAAACAAAGATATGCAACACCATAACTGAAATGAAAAATACACTAGAAGGAACCAATAGCAGATTAAGTGAGGCAGAAGGGCAAATAAGTGACCTGGAAGAGAGAATGGTGAAAATCACTGATGTGGAAACGAATAAAGTAAAAAGAATGAAAAGAACTGAAGACAGCCTAAGAGACCTCTGGGACAATGTTAAATGCACCAACATTCATATTATAGGGGCCCAAGAAGGAGAAGAGAGAGAGAAAGGACCCGAGAAAATATTGGAAGTGATTATAGCTGAAAACTTCCCTAACATGGGAAAGGAAACAGCCACCAAAGTCCAGGAAGCACAGAGAGTCCCAGGCAGGATAAACCCAAGGAGAAACATGCCAAGACATATAGTAGTCAAGCTGACAAAAATTAAAGACAGAGAAATGTTATTAAAAGCAACAAGGGAAAAATGACAAATAACACACAAGGGAACTCCCATAAGGTTAACACCTGATTTCTCAGCAGCAACTCTGCAAGCCAGAAGGGAGTGGCATGATATGTTTAAAGTGATGAAAGGGAAGAACCGACAATGAAGAATACTCTCCCCACCAAAGATCTCATTCAGATTCAACAGAGAAATCAAAAGCTTTACAGACAAGCAACAGCTAAGAGAATTCAGCACCACCAAACCAGTCCTACAACAAATGCTAAAGGAAGTTCTCTAAGAGGGAAACATAAGAGAAGAAACGGACATACAAAAACAAACAAACAAACAAAAACAATTAAGTACATGGTAATAAGAACATACATATCAATAATTACCTTGAATGTAAATGGACTAAATGCACCAACCAAAAGACACAGACTGGCTAAATGGATACAAAACCAAGACCCATATATATGCTGTCTGCAAGAGACCCACTTCAGACCTAGGGACACATACAGACAGAAAGTGAGGGGATCGAAAAAGATATTCCATGCAAATGGAAATCAAAAGAAAGCTGGAGTAGCAATAGTCATATCAGATAAAATAGACTTTAAAATAAAAAGTGTTACAAGAGACAGTAAAGGACATTACATAAAGATCAAGGGATCCATCCAAGAAGAGGAGATAACAATTATAAATATATATGCACCCAATATAGGAGGACCTCAATACATAAGACAAATGCTAACAACTATGAAAGAGGAAATGCAAGGCAGAAATAGAGACATAGATATAGAGAACAAACACATGGACACCAAGTGGGGAAAGCAGGGAGGGTTGGGCAGGAATGAATTGGGAGATTGGGATACCAAATTGTACACTCTAAATATATGCTGTTTATTGTCTGTTAACTGTATCTCAATAAAATTACTTTAAAAAAAAAGAAAAAATAATGGCATCAAAAACAATAAAGTTCTGATGGATAAATTTAACCAAGGAATTTGAAGACTTATATGATGAAAACTACAAGACCTTGTTGAATGAACTTGCAAAAGACAAAAATAAATGGTAAGATATCACATTGTTATGGAATGGAAGAATTAATATTGTTAAAATGTTCATGCTACCCAAAACCATATAAAAATTCAATGAAATTGCTATTAAAATTCCAATGGAATTTTTCACATAAATAGAGAGAAAATAATTATAATATATATATGGAACCATAAAAGACAATGAATAGCCAAAGCAATCCTGACAAGAACAAATCTGGAGACATCATGCATCCTGATTTCAAACTATACTGTAAAGCTATAATAATTAAAATAGTATGATACTGGCATAAAATTAGACCCAAAAACCAACTGAACAGAATAGAGAGCCCAGAAGTAAATCTCAGAATGTACAGTCAACTAATATTTGACAAGGAAGCAAACGACACTCAATGGGGAAAGGACAGTCTCTTCAACAAATGGTGCTGGAAAAACTGGATAACCACATGCAGAAAAATGAAATTGGGTCCCTGTCTTATACAACTCACAAAAATTAGCTTCAAATGGATTAAAGACTTAAACATAAGACCTGATACAATAAAACTCCTAGAAGAAAAATATAGACAAGAAGTTTCTTAACATTGATCTTGCCAATAATTTTTTTGGACATGAATTCAGAAACATAAGAAACAAAAGCAAAAATCAAAGTGGAATTATATCAAACTAAAAGCTTCTGCACAAGAACTCTCTCTGCAAAAGAGAAGTTCAAACAGAAAACAAAAAGATATCCTACATAATGGGAGAAAATATTTGAAAACCATATATCAGATAATGGGGTTATTATATCCAAAATACATAAAGAACTCATACAATTCAATAACAAAAAAGAAACAATCTGATTTAAAAATGGTAGAGGCCACTCTCACCTTCTGAGATGGTCCACACTCCATCTGTGGAGTGTGTTTCTCTCCACGTAAATCCACTTCTTACCTATCACTTTGTCTCTCACTGAATTCTTTCTGCCACGAGACATCAAGAACCTGAGCTTCACTAAATCCTGAGGCCAGGTGTGTGATCTCAATTAAAAGATCATGAGTTTGGACTTCTTATGTGGTGCAGTGGTTAAGAATCTGCCTCCTGGAGATCAACTCAATGATGGGTGATGAATTAGAAGGGTGGGATAGGGAAGGCGATAAGAAGTCATGGGAGGGAGGGGATATGGGGATATATGTGTAGATGCAGCTGATTCACTTTGCTGTACAGCAAAAACTGGAACAGGAGCGTGAAGCAATTATATTCCAATAAAGGGCTTACAAAAAAGAAAAAGAATCCACTTGCCAATTCAGGGGACACAGGTTCGATCCCTGCTCCAGGGAGATCCCACATGCCATGGAGCAACTAAACCCATGAGCCACAACTACTGAAGCCTGCACTTCTAGAGCCTGTGCCCCTCAACAAGAGAAGCCACAGCAATGAAGAGCCTGCACACTGTAACGAACAGTAGCCCCTACTCACTGCAACTAGAGAAAGCCCATGTGGAGCACCAAAGACACAACAGAGCCAATTAATTAATTAATTAATTAATTAATTTAAAAAACATGGATTCAAGTCCCAATCTGAGGTGCATGGTTTCAGTTTGAACATTTGGCAACAATCAATTTGATTTGGTGTTGAAATCTAGCAGGACACTGTGGGGCCCTCTTGGGTACAAAAGCCTCCATGTGACCCCTGTTTCTTGTCTGTAGAAAAAGGCTTTAGTATCCAAGGCCTTCCCTGAGTTCCAAAGAGCAGAATCAAGCAGTTACTAATTAGGGAAGTGAGGGAATGCAGAAACAAAGGAAAAGCAGTCAAGCAAGAAAGTAATGATAACTGTTCAGAAATAAAACAGAATCCTAGTTCTTCCTCAAAGAATATTCATTACAATCTAACACATATCTCGAGTTGTTCTGCAGAAACAGAATGCTAATCACAAACACTAAACCCCAGACTAGTTGGAACCAGAAAGTTGATGATTAAGATTCCTGAAACACCACCCTGTTACCTCACCATCAACCAATTATAAGAAAGTTCACAAACTACAACCCTCACCCCAACCATTGCCTTTTAAAACCCTCCCCTAAAAGCCATGGGGAAGCTCAGATCTTTTGAGCATGAAGTGCCCAATCTCGCTACTTGGTGCCTGCAATAAACGCTGTACTTCCTTCTCCACAAAAAAAATAAATAAATAAAAAATGGGTAGAGAAACTGAACATTCTCCCAAATAGCCAAGTGGTACATGAAAAAATGCTCATATTACTTATCATCAATGAAATGCAAATCAAAACCACACACCTGTTAGAATGGCTTTCATCAAGAAGACAAGAGATAACAAGTATGGTAAGGATGTGGAGAAAAGGGAACCCTAGTAATCTGTTGGAGGGAATGCAAATTGGTAAGACACTATAGAAAACACTATGGATGGTCCTCAAAAATTAACAATAGAGCTAGCATATAATTCAGTAATTCCATTATTGGATGTATATCCAAAGGGAACAAAAACAGAATATTAAAGAGATACTTGCACTGCCATATTTATCACAGCATTATTCACAATAGCCAGGATATGGAAACAATCCAAGTATCTGTGAACAAATGAATGGATAAAGATGTGATTATATGTATCTACCTTTATCTGTAGCTATAGCTATAGCTATACAATTGAATATTATTCACCAGTGAGTTAGAAGGAAATTCTTCCATTTGCAACAGCTTGGTTAGATAAGGGAAGTATGGTGAGAGAGATAAGTCATACAGAGAAAGACAAATACTGTATGATATCAATTATATGTGGAATAAAAACAGAGAGAATGGTGGAGCTGGCAGTGGGATAATTGGGGATATGTTGTAGCTAGTAGATAAATAAGTGCTAGAGATCTAATGCACAGCATAGTGATTATATTTAATACTACTGTATTATAAAATTCAAAGTTGCTGAGACAAGATCTTAGTTGTTCTCACCACAAATCAGAAGTAATAATTATGTGAAATGATAGAGGTGTTAGCTAATGCTATTATGGTAATCACATTGTTATATAGAAATCAACACACTGTAAATGTTAAACTTATACAGTGTTATATGTCAATTACATCTCTAAAAGGAAGAATATCAGAAATAATAAAATAATAGAGGTGGAATTTCAATTTTTAATAATATAATCAAGGATGACCTAACTTGAAAGGTAGCTTTTAAACATAAACTCGATGGAGATGAGGTAGTAATTTATGCAGATATATTGGGAAAGACTTGTCCAAGCAGAAGACACAAGCAGTGCAAAGGACTTGAGGTGGGAGCAGGCCTAATATGTTCAAGGAGATCATTGTGCCAAGAGAATAATGGATGAGAGGAAAAGTAATGGGGGATGAAATCAGAGAGGTACAGTGAAGGTGATGTGGTGGTACATCCACAGTGTAGAACCTTATAGGATATTATAAAGATTTGGCCTTTTACCTTTTGTGAAATGGGGAATGATTACACAGTTTTGAACAATAAAGTAATATTCCTTACTTTTATTTTGCAAGGATTACTCTAGCTGCTGATTGGAGAAGAGACTTCAGATGTGCAATGACATAGGCAAGAAAACCAATTAGCAGGCTGCTACAATAATTAAAGTGAGAGATTATGGTGACATGAACAAAGGAGATAGTGAGAAGTGGTCAGACTAGATATATTTTGAAGATGAACTAATGTGGGACATGAATATAAGAGAGGAATCAAGGATGAATGTAAGGTTTGAGGTATGAGCAACTGGAAGAATGAAATTGTCATTAACCAAGGCAAAGAAGCTTACAATTTAGGGGGCAAGGGAGAAGGTCAGATATTTATTTTTAGATGTGTTAAATTTGAGATGAGTATGAGACATTTGTGTTTGTGTGTGTGTGTGTGTGTAATTTTGGGAAAGTTTGAGGCTCAATATATAATTTTTTTAGTAATCAGCATAGATACAATATTTAAAATCATGAGACAACATGAGAGAACCAAGTAAAGGGAGTACAGGAACAGAAGAAAAATAAACCAAGAACTGCGCCCTAGGGTACTTCTTATAAATGTCACGTAGATAGTAAGTGATGTATCTCTATTTGGAAAACAGATATGCCTAATTCCAAAGTTTTTGTTCTTAATTAGTGAGATATAAAACCACTATATAAAGTTAGGGTCTATAGCATAGGTAATGATCAAGTCTGGCACCTATGTAGTAAGAGTAGTAAAATAACTTTCTTTTCCTAAAACACTATTTTCATTTATGCGCTAGATCCAAAAGCTTATGCGAATCATTTCTGGAAGAAAAAGAAAACATACACACACATACAATGAATATAGTAGTCATGAGCAACAAGTAATAACACATTTTTACATAATTAACTCAATAAAGTTATCTGGGAAGAGTCTCTTGTTCTAATATTTGGTTTTCCCCATGATCTTTCCATCATTTCTGATCCTACACTTATTTTGTAGAAATTAAAAAAAAAACCCATTAAAATAGTACTGACCTGAACATCAAATAAATTCAGAATGACAGCTGAAAGCAACTTGTTATCTCATTTTGCTGAGGTTTGGTGGCACAGCAACTGCTAAATGACATATAGTGCCACTCAATGGCAATTTAATTAAGAAATTATTTCTATTACATTAAAAATTGTGTTATAACATAAAAATAGGCATTTAACAGGATGAGATCAGGAAAATAATATCAGAACAACTCAATTAAAATTCAGAATTGGGGTAATTTCTACAGTGTCTATTAAAACATGTCAGCAATTGAAAAATGAAAGACACTTGGACAACTTAAATGGTTTGACAAAGGCTTTAATAAAAAAAAAAAAAACCTCACACGCATGAGCGTATGTCATGAGGCAGAATACCATAATATTTCTAATGTATTTTAGCTATAACTTTCAGGCAAAGCAATTACAGTGATTCTTTTGTATGAGGGTGGGAGTGCCAGAAGTATTAAATGTATAGATCAAGCAGCAGCATAGAAGCAAATAATAATAATTAATACATAGTGTTTATCATGATTGCTATGCAAAATTCCTGTATATTAATTTTCTCATTTATTTCCCACAATGAGCTCAGAAGGGCTATTAAAATGACTTTTTATAGATGAGGAAACTGAGCTTCAGAAAAAGTAAATAACTTCCTAGCAAATCCACAGCTATGATTTGACCTCAGCTGGTTTAACTTCAATACTTTTGCTATCAAATAGTATACTTCCCAGTGTTATGGTGAAAACAGTTGGATAGTTCTACCCCTATATGAAATACACCCCAAGAATTCTTATGTTCGATTAGGATTAAGTTGACTGAGTAATAGAGACTTGAAAAAACAGCTTAATTAAGTTAGAGGTTTATTTTTCTATTATTTTAAAGTATGACTATAGGTAGTCCAAAGCTGTTATGGCAGCTTTGATTCATGAAATCTTTAAGGACTCAGGGTCTTTTTATCCTAATGCTTCATTGTGTATGGTCTCCATCCTCAAGCCATCATATCTACATTCAAGCCAGTAGGAAGAATAAAGGGACAAAGGAGAAAAAGGGTGAAGACTGTATGTCAGCTTTCTTTTAAGGAAAGAAAATTATAGAAAGTTTGAGATGACACAGTCAAAAAATGTATTGTATTAATATAGAACTCTTTTATACTACAATCATGCTACCCTTTTGCACTGTACTATGTTACTGACTTGCTTAGATTATTCAAACTCTGGTATAAATGTCATTCTGTCCACGAAGCAAGCTTCTGACTCCCATAACTCTATTGCCTGAAATATGGAATTCTCAAATATGGTAAATATTCTAATACTACAGCTTTTGCCCTTGTCTACCCAAGTTCCTTCATAGATTTCCTGGCTCAGGTAGGGGAAATCTGAGAGAAGAGTGTTTCTTGAGCAATAAGTGGTCAAAGTGGGCCATTAGTTGGATGAATACCAAAGATTTTGACCATGGTTAAGCTGCAAGAAGGGCTGCACCTTCCCGAAATCAAGGCACAGATAGGCTCAAGCTATTGCCCTACAAAGGTTTTTTTAAATAGGTCAAAATCACAGAAGAAATTGGTATCCTTGAAGCAGTACAGTGATTTAGCACCATACAAAATATAATTAAACAAAACCCCACACATTTTCCTACTATGTTCTATGCTACCCATTTTTCAGATCCAAGAGCAACTTCCTGAATTCAACCAAAGCAGTGACTACAGACAGATTTGCTCCAGGTGTTCTGCATCTTGCAAGAAGCCAAATCAGAGTATAGGCCAAATTGGTAATGAGAAAAACCACTAGGTGTGAGATTTTATATCAAGTTCATTATTTTTTTAATTTTAATAATGTATTTTATTTAGCTCCATATATCCAAAATATTAATAATTCATGTGTTCAGTATAAAATAAAAATGGTATATTTTACATATTTGTATTCTAAGTCTTGAAATCTGATGTGTATTTCACAGTTATAGCACAACTCAGTTTGAACTAACCACATCTCAAGTGATCAATGGGCATACGTGGCTGATAGCTACTGTATTGGGCAGTGGAGGCCTGGAACATTGAGCGACGATAAATAGCTGAATAGACCAATGTAACTAATTAGGTTATTTCAAGAACAGCTATCTGTGTGGCTATTGCCTAGACCCTGAATTACCAGGTGCTTGGGCAGTGGCCTTAATATCACATTGAAAGACAAACTGAGTAAATAGAAATTGTATTAATAAAGAGAAGGTCAATTATCTGCCTGGCAGATATGATATTTTACTTTTGAATATATAGATTTACATATTTCCTAAAGTCAAAATTATATAGTGTATACTGATGGAAGTGTCAACTCCTTAATAATATTTTTCCCAGATCTTTATTGGAGTATAATTACTTTACACTGCTGTGCTAGTAGACATTGTTGGAATGGGCATCCAGATCAGTAATGGGTCCTCAAATTAATAGGTGCCAAATATGAAGAGGAGCAGAAAACATAAGTCTATGGAGTGAAGGTAAACTGAGAATGAGATATGGTGGTGATGTATAACTACAAAAGGCAAGAGCCCAGGTGCTTGTGAATTCTGTTTAATGACATTTGATGACTTGATGGCTTTTATTGGGCCAGTTGCTTTCACCTTATGGTATAGAAACCAGAGAGAAGATATATGCAAGATGATTCCAAGATGTGGGCACACTCAGATTAGACTAGGGTGATAGAAATTCATGCAATACCCAGGGTAATTTTTACTTTGACTTTGCAGTCACGAGTTCCAATTGTACACTTAACATCAGTTGTGCCAATTAATTGGTGTAATATCTATGCATTTTGATAACTGAAAAGTAGCACAAGATAATCCACCCCATACTCAAAAATATAGCTTCTACTGATCCCTGAAATTCTAGGTTTTGGTCTTAAAATATATGTTTATGAGAGGAAAAACCATCAGTTTTTAATTGACATTTAAAGAGTTGCTAAGGCTGGTTTGGATTGAAATAGCTTGAGACTGATGGGTCTCTGGGAGAAAGAGACTCTAAAAAGAAAAAACAAACAAACAAACAAACAAAAAACTGGCAGAGGTTATAGAAAAGAAGGCAGAAATGCCAAAGATAAACTTTAACTCCTTTACAATTTTGATGGCTGGTCCTAAGTATCACTCTATAGTCAAAAGAATTACTTTGTTAAATACTCTATACTCCAAATTTCCTTTTATTCTCCTAATAGTCTGAGAAGAAGATACCATTATTGTCTCTGTTTCATGCATTAGCCACAGAGAGGTCATGTGTCCAAGTTAACAACATGTCTGAGTAAATGATGCCTATTATTATTACAAAAGCTGGAAAAAGCAATAAAGATAGTTCAAAACAAAATGGAAACACATTGAAAAAAATCACAATATAAATTAAATTAAAATATTGAGGGATTATAAAGTGAGTGATTGAGAACAGATAAGCCAGAGAGACTAACAAACAATACATATCAAAAAATAGAACCTTCCAGTGCCTCCTTATACACACTAAGTGATCAATGCTAATATGTGACTGACTGAAAAGGTAACATGTTTGTGCCTGACCATACACTTGAAACTGGCATAATAAAGAAATGAAAATGAAAAAATATGTAATTAGTAAGCCAGGAAAAAAGGCAGATATGTTTTTTAAAATTGCATTTACTGTTTCATGAACCATTGACAAAGAAAACTAGATACATCTACTACTAAACTATGAGCTAGGTAAGATGATATTATCATTAAAAAATTTAAGAAGTGTGGCTAAAAAAAAAAAGAATTGCTTTGAAGCCACTGCCAGGAAAAGAGGTTAATGATTTTTTTTTCTTATCAGCATATGCACACAGCCCTCTAAAAGAAAGAATGCCACCATTATTTACTTTTTTATACCAATTCCATACACTTTTGCTAGTTCTCTCATTAAAAGACACATTTTTACTACATGCATACCATAAACTACAACTTTGAGTTTGTCTATGTAGTACAAAATGAGCTGAAGTTTTAACAATTATAGAGATCCCCAATAAATGAAGACAGCTAATCTAGATAATTTAGATAAATCACATGAAATCAGTTGCTTAGTCCAATCAAGATAACTGTAAAATTGCCCAATATCCACTTCATTAGGCATGGTGTTGATTCATCCTAAACTATCATGGCTAATTTGTTATGGTGATTTCAATAGACAGTTAAATCTTCAACTGATGCTCTGAAATGAACTATGGAAAATACCAAAGTTATGTCAGCACAGTATCTAAAATATCCAGGTTAAGAGGAAAAAAATTATTCAATTTTGTTTGTGCTACATTAGACATTTGGAAATTGATTTTTATTTGGGTTTTCCATACTTGTAAACATGCTGAAGATTGTATGCTTTTCTACTGGAAGAAGCATTTGTATGCAATAGAAAAAACTTTGGACCCAAAGCAAAGAGATACAGCTTCTACCCCAGCCCTGATAGTAATAAATTTAATGACTTTTGACAAAGTCCTTAACCTTTTCTAGACTCCATTTCTTTGATTCTGCCTGCCTACTTACCTCATTAGGGATGTTGTGGTTACCAAAATTGACTCTAAATACAAACCACTTAGAAATAAAGTTGAAAGTGAGGTTTAAATGCAAAGGATTCTCATATTTATACTTAGAACTATATTAATACAGGCTACTATGTGCACAGGTAAATACACTAAGTTGCAAGTTCTGAATAGGCAAACATAAGTAAAAAAAAATCTATAACAGTAGATTTTATCACTAAAATGATTCTAGCTGTGCTTCAATTTTTGTGTTTCAAAGACATGTTTCAAACTTCCACTGCTAGTTTTACTGCATTGATTTGAATGCCCTGTTATTACAGTTTAATAACAAGCAATGACTCAACTGCAGATTGGTGGATCCCATCCATTCATATTAATGGCAAAAATAACCACATGTGGTTCAGCTATTTCAGTCACTGTGATAACCATGGAGATGCCTAATTCCTAAAGCACAGTTTAAATATCATTTCTCTACTCAAACTTCTTTAAAAATTATTTAGTGATTAAAAGATAATGTTGAAACACCCTAGGATGGAATTAGAGGCCCAAACTACCTTTCAAATGTAATTTCCCCTTTGCCCTTCTTCACATAGATTTCTCACATATGTTCCAATTAGATCATATTACTTCCATTTCTACAGAGCCTGTATTATTTTTGTATTTATAACTTTGTTCATGTTGCTCTCTCTAAATGGAATGGTCATTTTCCCTAGGTTTACCTCTCAATCCTAGGAATCCTTCAAGTTTATGCTCAGATATCACCTCTTTCATAAACTCTTCTGTGATTCCACCTAAATTTAATCTTTATTTTCTGGACTCAAACAATATTTTGTGCCTCTGTTTTAGCACTTTTTTATATGCTGCTTTGTATTACAGAAAAGTTTTTACAAAATCTAATCTTTCCAGACACTCAGTTTCTTCAGGCATGTGACTCCATCTTTTTCATTGTATTATACACTATAACTAGACAATGTATTGTCTATACTAGTGCTTACTAAATGTTTCTTGTTCATCAAAATAATTTCTAAGCAATCAGAAAACTAATCAATGTAGGGATTTGGTAGACTAGTCACAAAAGAAAGCATTGAGTTCCATCTAGCAACATAAATGTGAAATAAGTAAGCCTTAATATTGTCATTAAGAAGACAAACTATAGCATATAGAAAGTAGTTGACTGCAAACGTTTAGCGATTTACAAATAATTTTAGTATAATGAAAACACTATGCAAATTAATCATAGTCATAGTCTCTTGTATGTGTTCCTTTCAACTATAAAATAGTTTACTATGATTGAAGATGAAATAATCAACTTGCCAGGATGATAATTATATGAAAGATGTTGGAAAGGTACATGATGCACAAATGTGAGAGTAATTTCTCTAGCATTGTGTTTAAATAAAACAGGTTTGTTTTCTATCCATTTACCAGCTATTTAACCTTGCACAAATTCAGCAGCCTCTAAATTTTAGTTTTCTCATTGATAGAATGAGGAGACTAGTAGTAACTAAATCACACTATTGTAGTAGGTGCAAACTAAAAATGCTATAAATTTTTCCACGAGGAACAAAAAGTAAAAATTTTTCAGAATTCAGTAAGTTAGATTATGTACAATTCTGTGCTTATGCACTCCAAAGCAGCTATGTAGAGTGAATACTTGGGGGAATGCCTGCATTCTTACAACTGATGTTCAGTGTCAAGGTTTTAATATACCAAGGCTAATTATTCTGTATCATACCATAAATTTTTTTTATCTCAACTTTCCATGTTGGTAAATAATATGAATATTGTTTTCTTTCTAATGTTTAAGATAATATGATAAATTTAAACAGAAAAACATTCAAAATATGTTTATTTATTGACTTTATTGGCCATTTCAATTTTCCCTCTGATATAAAAAATACTGTAGGTGGTACCTGAGAATGTTGCTACTTATGTATATTACAAAATAAGTATATTTGAAAAATCAGTCTGTGCAACTGAGGTTTATATGCTTTAATTTAGGCTTTACATTGTAAAAGTACAACTCTTCTAAGAGCCTAAAATATGTCATACATAAGTCAAAACTATGATTATAATTGGTTGGTGTGGAATTTTAAACATGGGCCCTATACCAACTGTTTCTGAGAATTTGAAATCTGAATAATACAAATTATGTAGCAAAAGTGTGGCTCCTCTCCAAAGTGGGAAGAAGCATTATTAAAATTACAGCCATCCAGTGCTTCTCTGTATTTGTAGGTCTTCACATTGAGTTTTTTTATAATTCATCATTAATTCCACCACGTACCTCCCCCCAAAGGAATCTCATCTCATGCATTCAATTGTTTGACTATAGAGTGCCACAAACCATATGGAACTCATTTGAAACTCTTCCAAATCATAGATATCCATGTGCAACTGATAAAAGCCAATTTATCTGGTGGTAGGGAATGGAAAGCTTCTCTCAAGTCAAGTCCAAGGAGATCACCCTATAGGCTATCTAAGTACTAAACTCAGGGGAAATTACTTCATCACAACTTGATCCAGATCACAGTAATGAATACTGTGATGTAGCCAATCTTCAATTATGTTGACTTTACAATACTGGAATTAATCCACCTACATTGCAGCTCAGTGAAATCATTTCTGGGATGTAGTAGTTTTGAGGCTGACTTCATCTTTGCAGGCCCAGATGCTGAATCACATAATCCTGAGAATTAATGACATTACTAAAATGCTATTAAACTTGTGATGATAATACCTGTGTTGTGTGGCAAAACCTGTCAGATTTAGGTTGAGATCATATTCCCATAGCCTGAAGATATTTTTCAGTGGTGTTTTGCAAGATTGTCTATCAATATGTATTCTCTGTGCAGAGCACTGCAATATGCCAGTGGTTAGCTCCTTTAGAATTAGGGTAATCGGTGGGGTTATTTTAAGCTTCAGACTAAAGGCAGAATTGTATATTATCTGACATACTGAGTTTCAGAAATTTCTTACTTTGAATTAACTTTGGCCAAATAACTTGAATTGCAACTACAGGATGGATTGGGATTCATGATAGTCATACTAACGCCACTATAGTCTTGGAAGACCAGGAGTTTTTGCCATGCTGTTACATAACAGCTTGCTTCTACCCAATCCTCTCCCACACCCTCAATGTATACACAAAGCAGCAGCTAGAGGGAACTTGTTAAAAGGTGACAGACCATGTCACATCAGTTCCATGCTGAAAGTCATTCAGTGGTGTCACATTTTCCTCCAAGTAAAAGCCAAAGTCCAAAGTCCTTACAGTGACCTACAGGTCTCACGTGACTTTCCATCTTCCTCAAACTGTTAGTTCTCTGACCTCATCTCCACTCCTCTGCCCCTAGTTCACTCTGCTGCAGACACACAAGCCTCTTTCTGATTCTAAGAATATGCCAAGGCACATTTTGACTCACAGTCATTGTTCCTTTGAGTCTCTGTGCCTGGATTAATTTTCTTTAAGGTATTGACAAGGTTTATCCCTCATATCTTTCCAGTCTGTACTTAAAGTTCACCTTCTTAAGGAGAACTTAATGAGTGGTAAGAGACCACTCTACCTGTTTACTTCTACCCCAACACTCCCTGTCTCTCTTCTTTGTTATTATTTTCAGAGTCCTTAATACCATGTAAGATATTATAAAATCTGAATATCTATTATATCATTATTGTTTGTTAACTACTCCTACTAAAATGAAATTCTAAAATGGTAAGGATTTTTGTCTTTTCTATTCATTGCTATATACTCAATCCTAGAACTTCATCTGACACATGGCAGGTACTCAATAAGTATACATTTAAAAAAGTAACGATAGACCCAAGTCAGTGTTCTGTCAACCTGGAATGAATCAAGTTTCTCCCACTAATACATAATAAAAGAAAATATAAGTTTTTATAAGTATTTCTGAGAATCTTTTCAATTAATTAGATAGATTAATAAATTAGAACTCAAAACTCAAAGCCTTAAACCAATGATTCTCAAAATAGTTAGGGGACTATGCATATGAAAACTTCTGTGGCTTCTGTCAAAAACACAAGTTTCTTGGCCTCAATAGTATTTGTTAGAAATCAGCAAGAGAAGACCCCAGAAAACTGCATTTTTAACAAGTCTTCCATATGATTCTTTAATTTACTAAGTTTGAGGATAACTTCTTTAAACTAGAATTGAGCTACCGTTGCATGTTCAGTCATCCCTATTTTCCGTAAATGACAGTTTCCTTACCAAAAAATCTCTAACATTTCCTGTGATAACCATGAAACTTAAAAAAGAAAAAAAATAACAAGCACATACATACATCTAGTTCTGAAATGTTCATCCTAATGCTTAGGATGAAAAAACAGTCTAAAGATTGTATCTTCACAACTTGGAGTACTTCAAAATTTTTTCTTCAAAAGATGTTATTAAGTGCATTCTCACATCCTAGATTTGAAAAAGGAAAAACAAAATTACTTTTCTCCACAGTCTTCAATAAACCATGTTTTAACTTTAAGAACCCTCAATTCAATCTTAATTTAAATTAACCAAAGTTTCATTGTAACTATTTTTTCTCTCTATGAAAACTTACAACACACAAATGAAAACATAAACAAAAATAATTTGACTGCAAAAATAACTAAATTATTACCTTAGTACATACAGTTTATTAAAGACCTTAGATAAAATTTCCATAATAGATTTTTTTTATGGTTTTACTCTTAACATAAAAGTTATTTAGTGAAGCAAAAATAACTTTTCTGCATTCTATTCTTCAACTAAAGGTATTGTCATAATCATTCTTTCATCTTGTTTAAACCATGTTATATAATTTAATAATACATGTTTAAATAACTTTTATAAAAATTCACAGGAGAATAGCAACCAAATTAAGAAAGGAATGTTGTTAAATATTCTGATGTAGTTATAATTTCATTTACAGTAATGAGCAATCAATTTTTGTTTTTTTTGTTTTGTTTTGTTTTCATTTTGGTTTTTTAAGCTGTTTATTGTGATATAATAGCTTTACACTGTTGTGCCAGTTTTTGCTGTACAACAAAGTGAATCAGCTGTATTTATACATATATCTCCATATACCCTCCCTCTTAAGCCTGGCTCCCACCATCCCTATCCCACCCTTCTAAGTCATCACCCATCATCAAGTTGATCTCCCTGTGTTATGCAGTAGCTTCTCACTAGCTATCTACTTTATATTTGGTAGTGTATATATGTCAATGCTACTATCTCACTTCGTCCCAGCTTCCCCTTCACTCCCCATCCCGTGACCTCAAGTGCATTCTCTACATCTGCATCTTTATTCTTGCCCTCCCACTGGGTTCATCAGTACCATTTGTTTTAGATTCCATATATGTGAGTTAGCATACGGTATTTGTTTTTCTCTTTCTGGCTTACTTCTCTCTGTATGACAGACTCTAGGTCGATCCACCTCACTACAAATAACTCAATTTCATTCCTTTTTATGGCTGAGTAATATTCCATTGTATATATGTGCCACATCTTCTTTATCGATTCATCTGTTGATGGGCATTTAGGTTGATTCCACATCCTGGATATTGCAAATAGTGCTGCAATGAACACTGTGGTACATATTTCTTTTTGGATTATGTGCAATCAATTTTAAAAAGGATAACCTGATAAAGCCTCCCATTTTTTTTTAAGGACTTAGTAAGTGCAAAACCTGTTTACGTGTATGCCAAATTTTATTTAATGAGATGAGATGGGTGATTCTGCCTTTACTTTTACTTTTCAGAATTTTCTTTTTATTCACTAGGAACAGATATTTAAGCTCAGAAGCATTAACAAGAGCAATATGCATATTGCACTTAAGTAATTATAAATGTTCACATCTCACAGCTAAATAAAGCATCAGTATATTTCTTTAAGGCAGTGTTTTTAAATGCATTATAATATTTCTTCATACAAAATTTTATATGGGAACCTAGCATGTAAAATATACTAAGATCGAGTTATTCTGATTTGAGGAAGTGAGGACCAGTAATCTAAATGCTTAGCATTGCAGAGTAGGTACTGCCTAATGACCACATCTGAGTCATTCCTTGTGGATCTCAGGATTCCAAAAAGCACAGTATAAAAGGAATAAAGAATGAATCTGATATATAAGATCCACTGAATGGGGCAGGAAATAAAAGAAAAGTAATTTTAAAAGAATGGCAAATCCATGGATTGCTATTCCCAAAGGAACGGTGACTTCATATACAGATTTTGTTTACTTGGATCTATGAATCAGTCATTTTAATGCTGATTTGTTGGTTTCAGTTGTTATAACCATTATGAATTAAGAACTTAGAAAGTAAATGAATTGCAAATATTTTATCTCGCTTATAATGCATATAGGAAATGATTTCTTATATTTTGTATATTATAAATAAAAAGTAAATGATGAGAAGAAGTAGGACATACAGTTAAGGAAGAATGAAGAGGTTGGCATATCCTTTCCATAAAAACAATTATAAAACTGAATAAAATAGTCAAAAGCAATTTTGGGTTCTGAAAATTGAACAAAGACATAACAAATTAAGAAGTGATGACCAAAAAAGAAAAACAAACAAACAAACAAACAAAAAAACCCACAGATGAACTTTAGGTAAGAACAATGGGAGTCACTTCATTCTTGCATGGGGAGTTCCCCATCCCCACCTACAAGTGAAAAAGCAGCGGCTGTGAAATCCAGCAGTTTGTTGTCATAGGAACTGACTACTTTGGAACAGGGAACAGGAAACTCTTGTTCAGTAGTGTATGGAAAAACTCTGCAGTGCTCCTAGCCTGAGGCTATGGTCCTAGCTAGAGCAACAGAAACCTGAAGTCTAGCCAAAATTTAACATGCAGAGCCTGAAAATTAGATACTCACTTAGCGGCACTATTAGCATTCAATATCTCTGGTTGTCAGAGACCCTAACAGCAATTGCAGTGGAGATCTGAGAGGACTTGGTAGAAAACAAAAAACACAGAGTACTTGAAACTTGCCTGATTTGAATGTAGATCTACTAGTAGTGAATGGAAGCTTTAAAGACGAAAGATGTTTGAGCACAACCTCTGGCCAATTACTGACTGATCAATGATCAATACAGATATAGAGGAGACCCCTAAAAAGAGAGGCTAAAAAATTAGAATTAAAATTTAAACTGATCAGATACATTAGTAGACACAATACTGGGGTGAAAGATTCTGCAGATTAAGTCCATTAGGTTATTTAAAATCAATAGAACAAAAACAAAAATAAAAACTCTCAGAAGATAAACAAAGAAAATAAGAAATCAGAGTTGCTATAATATATAAAATTATATGTCCAATTTCTTTTTTTTTAATTACAATACTAAAAAGGCAAGATAGTGTGACCAATATTCAGGAAAAATAAACAGTAAAAACTGTGTCCGAATGGGCCAAGAAGTTGGATTTAGCAGATGAATGTTTCAAAGAAACTACTAGAAATATATTCAAACAATGTAAGGAAATCACCACCAGGGCTGACTCTCTCACACCTATGGCCATCAGATCCCCCATGCACCCCATTCCCACTGGGGCTCCCATGACCCCAGCAGCTGTGGTGTCCTCCTCTGAGCCCTTTCCAGAGTGGATTCATGTGCTCCGGGGCAGCCTCAGGAATAGGCCTCTGTGGGTGGCCCACACAGAGAGGTGGGGCTGAAACCACAGCCGAACCTCAGTGGCCATGCAACTAAGGAAGAAAAGCTGAAATGTCTCCTCACAGCAACACAAACCATGAACTGACACCACCATGGCTGGATTTATAAGCTCAGCACCTATGGAATATCTGAACAGGCATTGAGTGCTTCCACAGACAAGATGGGTCTATCTTTAGCAGCTGTAGACTTTGTGGGCACATACATGTGGGGATTCGGCCAGGCCAGAGTTGGAGCTGCCCCCATAGCACCCACAGTAGGCCCAGATCCATGATTAATGAAATCCTGGGATCTGACTTCAGTGGATCTATGCTGGTGGCCTGGTGAAAACAATGTCTGAGAGACACCAGGGCCAATTGCCAGCATACCCACAGTTAAGGTGGTGCCAAGAGCAGTGCCAACAACAATGTAATTTGGGAGCTAACAAAATGGGTGAAAGGTGATAGAACAGAGAACACCCACAGGTAAACAACTACAAAGGAGAAATACTCAGTGGCTTCCCTCCCAGTGGGAGTGCTCCCATCCCACTTACCTCACACCACAGATCAGAAACACAGGTAAGAAACAGTGGTGAGGGCCTCTACTCCAACAACTAGGGAGCAGACCCCAATTCTGATAGGGCAGTGACAACCACAGAGCAAAGGGGAGGCCCATCTCAATATGCAGTGCATGCTCTGGTCACCACAATATCAGTCACACCTCCTATCAAGGGTATAATAGCCAGCATTTGCTGTGGAAAGAAGTGGCAGACATCTATACAAAAAAACAGCCCTCACACCAAAAAAATATTGAAACCATGTAGGCTACACAGGGACATTCCCACATAAAAATAGCCCTCTAAGGCAGTCTGAGGATCTGGCATTGGGAGGAAGAACCCCCCAAAGTGTTTAACCTTGAAGAACAATGTGGCTTGAGTGCAGGAGCTCCACTGGCCTGGGGGAAACAGAGACACCACTCTTGGAGGGTACACACAAGGTCTCATGTGCAGTGGGACAGAGCACAAAGAAGTACCTCAATAGGAACCTGGGCTACACCTACCTAGGGTCTTGGAGGGTCTCCTGAGGAGATGAAAGCCAATGATAGCTCACTGTGGGGGCAAGGGCACTGGTAGCAGAAGCCCCAGAGAATATTGATCAGGGTGAGCTCTCCCAGAGGCCCACATTTCAGCAACAAGACCCAGACCCCCCCAACAACCTGCAGTATCCAGTGCTGGAAAGCCTCAGGCCAAATGATGAACAAGATAGGGATACAGCTGCACCCATCAGAAGACAGGATACCTAAAGTTGAAGTGAGCTCACAGCCACCTTAAAACACACCTGTTGACACAGCCCTGCCCATCAGAGGGAAAAGAACCAGGTCCACCCATCGGAGGGCAGACACCAGTCTCTACCACCAGGAAGCCTTCAAAAGTCCCTGGACAAACTTCACCCACCAGGTGGCAGACACCAGAAGAAAGAGAAAAAACAATCCAGCAGCCAGTGGAAAGGAGACCACAAACAGAGGAAGGTAGACAAAATGAAACAAAAGAGAAATATGTTGCAAACAAATAAACAAGATAAAAACCAACAAGAATAACTAAATGAAGAGGAAATAGGAAATCTACCTTAAAAAAGAATTCAAAGTAATAATAGTAAATATGATCCAGGATCTTGGAAAAAGAATGGAGGTGCAAATCAAGGAGATAAAATAAATGTTTAACAAGGAACTAGAAGATTTAAAGAACAAAGAGAGTTGAACTGACAATTATTGAAATGACAATTACACCACCAAGAAAGAGTAGCAGAATAATTGAGGCAGAAGAACAAATAAGTGAGCTGGAAGACACAGTGGTAGAAATCACTGCCATAGAAGAGAATAAAGAATAAAAACAAATGAGGACTGTATCAGAGACCTCTGGGACAATATTAAGTGTACCAATATTTATATTTTACGGGTCCCAGAAGAAGAAGAGAAAGAGAAAGTTTCTGAGAAAACATTTGAATCATTTGAGAAGTGTAGGTGTTAACTCTTCTCTAAATTTTTAGAGCCACATGGCCCTGGTCTTTTGTTTGTTGGAAGTTTTTTAATCACAGTTTCGATTTCAGGACTTGTGATTGGTCTGTTCATATTTTCTATGTCATCCTGGTTCAGGCTTGGAAGGTTGTACCTTTCTAAGAATTTGTCCATTTCCTATAGGTTGTCCATGTTTTTGTTTGTTTGTTTGTTTGTTTGTTTTTGGGCATGTGGTTGCTTCTAGTAGTATCTTTTGATCCTTTGTAGTTCCATGGTGCCAGTCATAAATTTTTCTTATTCATTTCTGATTTTGATTTGAATCCTCTCCCTATTTTTGTTGTTGAGTGTGGATAAAGTTTATCAAATTTGTTTATCTTCTCAAAGAATCAGCTTTTAGGTTCATTGATCTTTGCTATTGTTTGTCTCTATTTCATTCCCTTGTTTTTTTTAAATTTTAGTATGGTTGTTTTACATTGCTGTGTCTATTTCTGCTGTACAGCAAAGTAAAACAGCCATACATATACATATGACCCCTTTTTTGGTTTTCCTTTCCATTTATGTCACTACAAAGCACTGAGCTGATTTCCCTGTGCTATACGGTAGGTTCTATTTGGTTATCTACTTTATGCATAGTAGTTTATCTTCCCTAACATGACAAAGAAAACACTCACTCAAGTCCAGGAAGCACAGCGAAACCTATACAGGATGAACATAAGGAGGAAGAAGCCAAGACACATATTAATCAAACGGACAAAAGTGAAAGACAACACAAAAGCAACAATGGAAAAATAGCAAACAACATACAAGGGAATCCTCATAAGTTTACCATCTGATTTTTTCATCAGAAACTCTGCAGGTCAGAAGGGAGTAACATACTATATTTCAAGTGATGAAAAGCAAAAACCTACAACCAAGAATACTTTACCTAGAAAGGCTCTCATTCACACTTGACAGATAAATCACAAGCTTTGGGTCTGTCTAGCAAAGTTTTTTCTTGTCTAGAAAATGTTAAGAGAATTCAGAATCACCAAACCAGCTTCACAACAAATGCTTAAGGAACTTCTTTAGGCAGGAAAGAGGCCAGCAACTTAAAACAACCTTGTACATATATACACTGCTATATCAAAACCTCATGAGAACAGCAAACTCAAAAACTACAATAGATACACAGACACACACACACACACACACACACACACAAAAGCAACACAAACACAACACTAAAGATGGTCATCAAACCAAAGGAAAAAAGGAGCACAAGAGGAAGGGAAGAAAAATGACCTACAAAAGCATACCCAAAACAATTAAGAAAATGGCAATGTGAACATACATATGGATAATTACCTTAAATGTAAATGAATTAAATGCTCCAACCAAAAGACATAGACTGGCTGAGTGGGTAAAAAAAATGACACATACATGCTGTCTACAAGAGACCCACTTCAGACCTAGGGACACATACAGACTGAAAGTTGGGCTACAGAAAAAGTTATTCCAAGCAAATGGAAATCAGGAGAAAGCTGGAGTAGCAATACTCATATCAGACAAAATAGACATTAAAATAAAGACTGTTACAAGAAAGAAGAACACTACATAATGATCAAGGGATCGAGCCGAGAAGAAGATGGAACAATTATAAATATATATGCACTCAACATAGGAGCTCCTCAATATATAAGGCAAATGCAAACAGCCATAGTGGGGGAAATTGACAGTAACACAATAATAGTGGGGATACAAACACCCCACTTACACCAATAGATAGATCATCCAGACAGAAAATTAATAAGGAAACACAAGCCTTAAATGACACATTAGACCAGAGATACTTAATTGATACTATAGGATATTACAGCTGGAAGCATAATACACATTCTTCTAAAGTGCACATGAGACATTATCCAGGATAGACCACATCTTGGGCCACAAATCAAGCCTCAGTAGTTTAAGAAAATTGAAGTTATATCAAGCATCTTTTCTGACCACAATACTATGAGATTAAAAATTAATTATAGGGAAAAAATGTAAAAAACACAGACACAGGGAGGCTAAATAATATGTTACTAAACAACCAATGGATCACTGGAAAAAATCAAAGAGGAAATTAAAAAAAAAAAAAACTAGAAACTAATGGCAATGAAAACATGATGATCCAAAACATATGGGATGAAGCAAAAGCAGTTCTAAGAGGGAAGTTGATAGCAACACAATCTTACCAGAAGAAACAAGAAAAATCTCAAATAGAAAACCAAACCTTACACCTGAAGCAACTAGAGAAAGTAGAACAAACAAAACCCAAAGTTAATAGCAGAAAGAAATCATAAATATCAGAGGAAGCATATACTCATAGAAAACCATAATTCAAAAATATATATGCACCTCAATGTTCAATGTAGCACAATCTACAATAGCCAGGACATGGAAGCAACATAGATGTCCATCAACAGAGGAATGGATAAAGAAGATATGGTACATATGTACAATGGTATATTACTCAGCCATAAAAAGGAATAAAATTTTGTCTTTTGCAGAGATGAGGATGGATCTAGAAATTGTCATACTGAGTGAAGTAAGTCATAAAGAGAAAAACAAATATTGTATATTAACACATATGTGTAGAATCTAGAAAAATGGTGTAGGTGATCTTATTTGCAAAGCAGAAGTAGACCCATGTAGAGAATAAACATGTGGATACCAAGGGGGAAAGTGGGGGGTGGGATGAATTGGGACATTGGGATTTACATATATAAATTAATATGTATAAAGTAGATAACTAAATAGAACCTACTGTATAGCACAGGGAAATCAGCTCAATGCTCTGTAGTGACATAAATGGAAAGGAAATCCAAAAAAGAGGGGTCATATGTATATGTATGGCTGTTTTACTTTGCTGTACAGCAGAAATAGACACAGCAATGTAAAGCAACTATACTAAAATTTAAAAAAACAAGGGAATGAAATAGAGACAAACAATAGCAAAGATCAATGAACCTAAAAGCTGATTCTTTGAGAAGATAAACAAATTTGATAAACTTTAGCCACACTCAACAACAAAAATAGGGAGAGGACTCAAATCAATAAAAACAGAAATGAAAAAGAAAATTTTATGACTGGCACCATGGAACTACAAAGGATCAAAAGATACTACTAAAAGCGACTACATGACAAAAAAAAAAAAAAAAAAAAAAAAAACCCACGGACAACCTATAGGAAATGGACAAATTCTTAGAAAGGTACAACCTTCCAAGCCTGAACCAGGATGACATAGAAAATATGAACAGACCAATCGCAAGTCCTGAAATCGAAACTGTGATTAAAAAACTTCCAACAAACAAAAGACCAGGGCCATGTGTCTTCAAAGGGAAATTCTTTCAAACATTTAGAGAAGAGTTAACACCTACATTTCTCAAATGATTGCAAAATATTGTAGAGAAAATAATACTTCCAAGCTCATTCTATGAGGCCAGCATCACCCTGATACCAACATCAGACAAAGATATCACAAAAAAAGAAAGTTACAGTCTGATGTCACTGATGAACATAGCAGCAAAATTCCTCAGCAGAATACTAGCAAACTGAATTGAACAACACATTAAAACAAACATAAACCATGATCAAGTAGGATTTCTCCCAGGGATGCAAGGATTTTTCAATATGCAGAAAGTGATCAGTGAGATATATCTCAACAAATTGAAGAATGAAAACCATATGGTCATCTCAATAGATGCAGAAAAAAGCTTTTGACAAAATTCAACACCCATTTATGATAAAACTCTCCAGAAAGTGGGCCTAGAGGGAACCTACCTCAACATAATAAAGGCCTTATATGACAGCCTCACAGCAAACATCATTCTCAATGGTGAAAAAGTGAAAGCATTTGTTCTCAGATCAGAAAGAAGACAAGGATGTCCACTCTTGCCCTTTTATGAAACATAGTTTTGGAAGTCTTAGCCACAGAAAAAGAAATTTAAAAAATCCAAATTAGAAAAAACTAAGTTAAACTGTCACTGTTTGCAGATGACATGACACTATACATAGAAAACCCAAAAGATGCTATCAGAAAACTACTAGAGGTCATCAGTGAATTTGGTAAAGTTGCAGGATACAAAATTAATACACAGAAATCTCTTGCATTACTATACACTAACAATGAAAGATCAGAAATAGAAATTAAGGAAACAATCCCCTTTACCATCACATCAAAAAGAATAAAATACCTAGGTATAAACCTACCTAATGAGGTACTCAGACCAAAAGACATGTACTCAGAAAACTATAAGATACTGATGAAAGAAATCAAAGATGACACAAACAGATGGAGATATAACATTATTGAAATAATCAATATCATCATAATAACTATACTATCCTAGTAATCTACAGATTCAATGCAATCCCTATCAAGATACCAAAGGCATTTTTCACAGAATTAGAACAAAAAATTTTACAAATTGTATGGAAACAGAAAAGAGCCTGAATATCCAATCTTGAGAAAGAAAAATGGAGCTGGAGGAATCAGGCTCCCTAACTTCAGACTATACTACAAAGTTACAGCCATCAAAACAGGATGGTACTGGCACAAAACTAGAAACATAGATCAAGGGAACAGGATACAATGTCCAGATATAATCCCATGCACCTATGGTAGCCTAATCTATGACAAATGAAGCAAGAATATATAATGGCGAAAAGACAGTCTCTTCAATAAAGTTGCTGGGAAAACTTGGTGGCTACACATAAAAGAATGAAATTAGAAGATTCTCTAACACCATACATAAAAATAAACTTAAAAAGGATTAAACACCTAAATGTAAGGCTGAATACTATAAAACTCTTAGAAGAAAACATAGGTGGAATGTTCTGACATAAATTGCAGCAAGATCTTTTTTGACCCACCTCCTAGATTAATGAAAATAAAAAACAAAATTAAAGAAGTGGGCCCCAATTAAACTTCAAATATTTTGCACAACAAAGGAAACCGTAAACAAAATGAAAAAAAAATAGAATCAGAGAAAATATTTGCAAACAAAGCAACCAACAAGGGAGTAATCTCCAAAATACAAAAACAGTTCATGGATTTCAATATCAAAAACAAACAAACAAACAACCCAATCAAAAAATGGGCAGAAGAACTAAGTAGACATTTTTCCAAAGAAGGCATACAGATGGTCAACACATGAAAAAATGCTCAACATCACTAATTATTAGAGAAATGCAAATCAAAACTACAATAAGACATTATCTCACACTGGTCAGAATGGCCATTGTCAAAAATCTAAAAACAATATATGCTGGAGAGGTTGTGGAGGAAGAGGAACCCTCCTGAACTGTTGGTGGGAATATAAGTTGGTACAGCCACTATGGAGAATAGTATAGGGGTTTCTTAAAAAACTAAAAATAGAACTACCATATGACCCAGCAATACCACTACTGGACATATACCTAGAGAAATCCATAATTCAAAAAGTTACATGCACCCCAATGTTCATTGACACACTACTTAGAATAGCCAGGACAAGGAAGCAACCTAAATGTCCATCAACCAACAAGTGGATAAAAAAGATGAGGTACATATATACAATGGAATATTACTCTGCCATAAAAAGAAATGAAATTTGATCATTTGTAGAGACCCAGATGGACCTAGAAACTGTCATACAGAGTAAAGTGAGCAAGAAAGAGAAAAACAAATATTTTATATTAACACATATATGTGGAGTCTAGAAAAATGGTATAGATTATCTTATCTGCAAAGCAAAATAGAGACACAAACATATAGAATTAACATATTGACTCCAAGTGGGCAAGGGGAAGTGGGATAAATTGGATGATTGGGATTGACATATATACACTATTGATTCTATTTATAAAATAGATAATTAATGAGAGGCTACTGTATAGCACAGGGAGCTCTATTCAATGCTCTATGGTGACCTAAATGGGAAGGAAATATATTAAAAAGCAGGTATATATGCATACATATAACTGATTCACTTTGCTGTGCAGAAGAAACTAACAAAACATTGTAAAGCAACTGTACTCCAATAAAAATTGATAAAAAGTTTATTTGTTGCCTAAGTGTGTTTCAAATAATGTTTTATTTTCTTTACCCCAATTTTTGCTACTATAGCTAGATTTTGAGGGGCAGATAGAGGAAGAGATTAAAGATCATAAAATAAAAACATAATAAGAATGTATTTTGGAATATGAAGAATTCTCATGATTTTATTTAAGAATATATTTTTCAAGAATGTATTTTAATAATTACTTAAATGGGTTCTGTTAGGATAAAATATTTGTTGAAAAATTCTTATTAATTGATTATTAATGTTTCTATTATTATGTAATAATGTCAATAAAGTTTTTTGGGCAGAAAAAGTCTATAAAAAATAAATGCTGGAAAGGGTGTGGAGAAAAGGGAACCCTCCTACACTGTTTGTGGGAATGTAAGTTGGTACATCCACTATGGAGAACAGTATGGAGGTTCCTTAAAAAGTTAAAAATAGAGCTACCATATGATCTAGCAATCCCACTCCTGGGCATGTATCCAGAGAAAGCCATAATTGGAAAAGATGCATGCACCCAAGTGTTCATTGCAGCACTATTTACAATAGTCAGGACAGGGAAGCAACCTAAATGTCCATCAACAGAGGAATGGATAAAGATGTTGCACATATGTATAATGGGATATTAGTCATAAAAAAAGAATGAAATAATGCCATTTGCAACAACATGAATGGACCTAGAAATTGTCTACTTAGTGAAGTCAGTCAGACAGAGGAAGACAAATATCATTTATTATTGTTTATATATGAAATCTAAGGGAAACAAAAGGTACAAATGAACTTATCTACAAAAGAGAAATAGAGTTACAGATGTACAAAACAAACTATAGTTACCAGGGTTAAGGGGGGCAAGGATAAATTCAGAGATTGTGATTAACATATACTCACTACTATGTATAAAATACATAACTAATAAAGATCTACTCTGTAGCACAGGAACCTGTACTCAGTACTCTGTAATGGCCTATATAAGAAAAGAATCTAAAAAAGAGTGGATATATGTATATGTACATGTATAACTGATTCACTTTGCTGTACACCTGAAGCTAACACAACATGGTAAGTCAACTATACTCCAATAAAAATTTAAATTAAAAAAATCCTAACTATATGTGGTGTATGGGAGATTAAGATTAGAATTAAGGACACAGTCTGAAAATGAGAGGAAAGGGAAAATATTCCATGTTGATAAAAACCAAAAGAAAGCAGGATTGACTATATTTACAAAATAAAATTTAAGTAAAAAAATTACAAGAAATGAGAAAGGTCATTGTATATTGATAATCTGTCAATGCATCAGAAAGATATAACAATTAAAAATATATATGATCCAATATCCAAACACCCAGACATATAAGCAAATGTTAACAGATTTGAAGGGGGAAGTATATGGCAATACAGTAATAGTAGAGGATTTCAAAACTCTATTTACAATAATGAATAAATCATCCAGACACAAAATCAATAAAGAAACAATGGACTTGAACAGCATGATATACCAAATGGACCTAGCAGACATGCACAGAATATTCCAAACATTAGCAGCAGAATATGTACTTTTCTAATGTGGTCAGAGAACATTGTACGAGATAGATTATATATATGTTAGGTTAAAAAACAAGTCTCAACAAATTTCAGTAAATTGAAATCTCACTATGTATCTTGTCTGACCATATTGGAATTAAATTAAAAATCCATCATAAAATGAAAATGGTAGAAATTCACAAATATGTGGAAATTAAACAACACAGTCTTGAAAAACCATTGGGTCAAAGAATAAATCAAAAGAGAAATTATAATATACCTCAAAATAAACAAAAACAAAATTACAACACACCAAAATATAAAGATTACATCAAAAGCAGTAATGAGAGAAATTTACAGTGATAAATATTAACATTAAAAGAGGATAATCACAAACAACCTAAATTTACCCCTCAAGAAATTATAAAAAGAACAAAAGAAGGCCAAAGCTAGTGGAAGGAAGAAAATGACAAATATTAGAGTAGAAATAAACAAAACAGAATTTTAAATATCAACAAAACTGACTTGACTTTTTGAAAAAAATAAACACAAAACACAAAAAAATAAACACAAAAAAATAAACACAAAAAAACACAAAAACCCTTAACTAGATTAACTGAAAAAGAGATAAGACTCAAAAAAAGAAATTAGAAATGCAGGAAGGGACATTACAACTGATACAACAGAAATATAAAATATTATAAGAGACTACTATAGACATACTTTTTCAAAAAATTGGATAACCAAGAAGAAATAAGTAAATTCCTAGAAACATATAATCTATCAAACCTTAATTAAGAAGAAATAGAAAATCTGATCAGGTCAATAATGGAAAAATAATTGCATCAACAATCAAAAATCTCCCAACAAGGAAAAGCCTAAGACCAGATAGCCTTACTGGTGAAATTCTACTAAACATTTAGAACTAATATCAGTCCTTCTCAAACTCCTCCAAAAAATTTATGAGGATGTAACACTTCCAAATTCATTAGTTTAATTTATGACATTACCTGGATACCAAAGTCAGAAAAGCACACTAAAAGAAAATAAAATTACCTGTCTATTTCTCTGATGAACATAGATGGAAATATCCCTCAAAAAAGTAGCAAATAAAACTCAACAGAACATTGAAAATATCATACAGCGTGGTCAAGAAGGATTTATCCCTGGGATGAAAGGAAGGTTCAACATACTCAAATCAATAAATGTTAATATTACTTAAATACAAGGAAGGATAAAAATTATATGATCATCACAATAGATGCAAAAAGTCATTTGACAAAATCTAACATGCTTTTGTGATAAAAAAAAAAAAACTCTCAACAAATATGGTACAGAAGGAGTGTACATCAGCAATAATAAAGGCCATATGTGACAAGCTCACAGCTATCATCATACTCAATGGTGAAAAGCTGCAAGATTTTTCTTTAAGATTATGAACAAGACAAGGATGTCCACTCTCACCACTTGTATTCATCATAATACAAAAGTCCTAGCCAGAGCAATTCAGCAAGAAAAAGGAATAAAGTGCCTCCAAATCAGAGGAGAAGTAAAATCACCAGTGTTTGCAGATGACATTGTCTTATACATAAAAGGAAAAAAAGAATTGAAAAACTTCAACAAATAACTATTTATTTATTTATTTAATTTATTTATTGGCTGTGTTGTGTCTTTGTTGCTGCACACGAGCTTTCTCTAGTTGCTGTGAGTGGGGGCTACTCTTCATTGTGGTGCACAGCCTCCTCATTGTAGTGGCTTCTCTTGTTGTGGAGCATGGTCCCTAGGTGTGTGGGCTTCAATAGTTGCAGCACATGGGCTCAGTAGTTGTGGCTCATGGGCTCTAGAGCACAGGCTCAATAGTTGAGGCGCATGGGCTTAGTTGCTGCATAACATGTAGAATCTTCCCAGGACAGGGCTCAAACCCATGTCCCCTGCATTGGCAGGCAGATTTGTTACCACTGCACCACCTAGGAAGTCCAACAAATAACTATTAAAATTAATAAACCAATTCAGAAATGTCACAAGATACAAAATCAGCATAGAAAAGTGTTTCATTTCTATACACTAACAACAAAGTATTCCAAAAGACAATAAGAAAGCAATGCCATTTATCATAAAATCAAAAAGAATATAACACAGATAAAATGTAAGCAAAGAGGAAAATGATTTGTACACTGAAAACTATAAAACATTGATTAAAAACATTGGAAAAGATGCAAATAAATGGACATATATTCTGTTTTCATAGATTGGAAAAATTAATGTTATTAAAATGTCTATACTACGCAAAACAATCTACAGATTCAAAGCAATCCATATTAAAATTCCAATGATATTTTTCACAGAAATAGAAAGAACAATTATAAAATTCATTTCAAACAAAAAAAGACCCCAAGTAGGTAAAGCAATTCTGAAGAAGGTGAACAAGGCTGGAGGCATCAAATAATTCTTGTTTTTGAATGATATACCCAAGTTATAATAATCAAAAAAGTATGGTGTTGTGTTGAAAACAGACATATAGAACAATGAAATAGAATATAGAGCCCAGAAATAAACCAACATATATACAAACAGCTAATCTTTGGCAAAGGCATCAAGAATACACAGTGGGTAAAGGACAGTCTTTCCAATAAATGGTGTTGGGAAAACTGAACATCTACACATAAAAAAATAGAACTGTACTCCTCTCTTACAGTATACGTAAAGCCAAACTAAAATTGATTAAACTCTTAAATATAAGACCTAAAATAATGAAAATCCTAGTAGAAGACATCAGGGGAAAGATCCTCGACATTGGTCTTGGCAATGAGTTTTCTGTATTTAACACCAAAAGCTCAGACTACTAAACCAAAACTAAACAAGTGGGACTATTTCAAACTAGAAAGTTTCTTCACAGCAAAGGAAACAATCAAGTAAATGAAAAAGCAGCCCTTGGGATGGGAGAAAAATTTGTAAACCATATATCCAATAAGAGGTTAATATCAAAAAATACATTAAAATTTTATATAATCAATGGGAAAAAACAAATAACCCAATTAAAAATGGGCAAATGACTTGAATAGACATTTCTGAAAAGAAGACATACAAACAACCAACAGGTATATGGAAAAATGCTCAATATCATAAATCACCAGATAAATGCAAATGAAAATCCCAACAAAATGTCATTTCACATCTATTTGGATATCTATTATCAAAAAAATCAAAGAATAAAATGCGTTGCCAAGGGAGAAAAGAGAAACTTGTGCACTATTGGTAGGAATGTAAATTGGTACAGATACTATGGAAAACAGTATCGAGGTTCATCAAAAATTAAAAAGTAGAACTATCATATGAGCCACTGATCCCACTTTGAGGTATATTCTCAGAGACATATCTGCACTTTTTTGTTCATTGCAACATTATTCACAGTAGCCAAGATATGGGAACAATACTAATTGGCCTTAAGTGCATGAATGGATAAAGACAATGTTTTATACTTAAATATATTTTGCCATTTATGTCAACATGGATGAACTTGGAGGACATTATGCTAAGTGAAATAAACCATAAACAGAAGTGAAACATGATTTCACTTATGTGTGGGATCTAAAAAAGATGAACTCAGAAAAGCATAGTAGAATGGTGGTTACCAGGGACTAAGAAGGTTGAGGAAAAGGGGGGAGGGGTGTTGGTCAAAAGATACAAACTTCCAGTTATAAGATTCATATGCTATGGGAATTTAATATACAGCATGATGACTATAATACCAATGTGGTATTATATACTTGAAATAATTTAAATGTTCTTAACACAAAAATTGTTAATTATGTGAGATCATAGAAATGTTAACTAAACTTATTGTGGTTATCATTTTATAATGTATATGTTTATCAAAACATCATGTTGTGAACCTTAAATATGTACAATTTCTACTTGTCACTAATACTTTAGTAAATCTGGAAAAAGAAAGCCTAGTGACAACACCAAATGCTAGTGGGAATGCAAAGGATACTCACTCAGGCATCGTTGGTGGGATCGTAAATTTTACATCCACTCTGCAACTTATTTTAGCTGTTTTTCTTAAAACTAAACTTGCAGTTGCCATATGACTAAGCAATTGTACTATTTGGCAATTTATCCCAGATTAATAAAAATATGTTCCCACAAATCTTCTCCATAAATGATTACAAATGTGTTCACAAAAGCAACAAACTAGAAATGATATGTATCTTTCAAAGTGTGAATGATTAAAGTAAACATAGCACATATAGTTTTTACAGGGAGTTGACATAACCATTTAAAGAAATTGTTTCATATGATTTTTTAAAGATATTAGTTTATGTGTCTGTTAGATGTTTATATTGGCAGGTCTTCTAATATATGAAAAATTATAACAATTTTTATTAATTTTTAAAAGCTACCTTTAAATGAGACACTTAGGAAACACACATTAGAGTAATTTAAAAAGTATTTTTCAAGGACCAGGTGAAAATATTCTTCAAAAAATATGTTCTTGGAAGCAACCTAAATGTCCATTGACAGAGGAATGGAAAAAGAGGATTTGGTATACATATATACACACAATGGGATATTACTTAGCCATAAAAAGAATGAAATAATGCCATTTACAGCAACATGGATGGACCTAGGGATTGTCACACTGAGTGAAGTCAGTCACACAGAGAAAGACAAATATATGATATCACTTACATGTGGAATATAAAAAATGGTACACATGAACCTGGTTATGAAACAGAAATAGAGTTACAGTTGTAGAAAACAAACTCATGGTTACCAGTGGGGAAAGGGTGGGGAGGGATAAATTGGGAGATTGGGATTGACATATACACACTACTATATATAAAATAGATAACAAATAAGAACCTACTGTATAGCACAGGGAACTCTACTCAATACTCTGTAATGACCTACGTGGGAAAAGAATCTAAAAAAGTGTAGATACATGTATATGTATAACTGATTAACTTTGCTATACAGCAGAAACTAATACACATTATAAATCAAGTACACTCCAATAAAATTAATTTTAAAATGTCTTATTATTCTTCCCTCCTTGCTCCTTGTTTAGCCCTTTCTACTCTTCAATTTCCCTCCCATACATTGCTCTGAACATCAGTAATATAAATGTTGTAATAAAAGTTGGCAAATATCAGCATACAGTGATGATACCCAATGTAGTAGACCTGTAAAAGAGAGAATATTTGATATTTATGGAAAAGGTTTCTTCACTTTCCCTTCTATAAATGAAAAAGAAACTTTCAGCATTGTAGAATTTGCCTAGTTTACTTTTCCAGCTTCTGTCACCCTTTGCATCTTCTTTCACCACCAAGCACCTGCAGAACAATCAAAGAAGAAGAAAACAGGAAAAAAAATTCCCATCTTATATAAGGAGAGAGGTGAAATGGGGAAACAAATCTGGCTAACCCTGTAACACAAAAAGCAAAATGTTTTCCACATGAAAAATCCCCAAATGACACAAACTTTCTACCTTTGCTATTCTTACATTTTGAGAAAGTCATTTATTGTGCTAGTGCCCTGAGACTGCTAAAAGAAATGTGAGAAAAGCTTTGCAGTCAATGAGAAAAGAAAATAAACAAAAGGGTTTATAATTTTTATTAACTTAATCTCATAAAGTCTATCTGTTTTGGCCTCTTAAATTGTGTGTTGTCCTTTGTGTTTGTAAATGATGCTGACTTCATCCAGAGGTTGTGTATTTGCAAAACTGTTCCCAGGAGTGCCTAAAAGTTATGCTTGTATTTTCCTTCTTGGTTCCATTTCCGACCAGAAACCGTTAATATCTAGAGAGCAATGACTTCTATTTGGGTGTTGCTTGGAGCAACTATACTCTCCTACTCCAGCTGTTCTCCTTGAGAAAAATGTCACAAAACCTACAACAGAAATAGTTAATGACCAAAATAAAGCAAAAGGCTGGGACTTCCTAGGTGCCACAGTGGTAAAGAATCCACCTGTCAATGCAGAGGGCACGGGTTTGAGCCCTGCCCTGGGAAGATCCACATGCCATAGAGCAACTAAGCCCGTGAGCCACAACTACTGAGCCCATGTGCCACAACTATTGAAGCCCACGTGCCTAGGGCCCGTGCTCCACAACAAGAGAAGCCACTACAATGAGGAGCCTGAGCACCACAATGAAGTGTAGCCCCGCTTGCAACAACTAGAGAAAGCCTGTGTGCAGCAGTGAAGACCCAACACAGCCAATAAATAAATTAAATAAATAAATAAAAGTAAATTTATAAAAAAATGAAGTAAAAAAAGCAAAAGGCTGAGGAAATTTAAAGATTATTTCCAGTCTGTACCATGATTATACCATTAATAATCCTGATATTTATCTTCCCTTGTGCTTCACTTTGGGCTGATTTCACTTTAAAAATTAGGTTACTCTTGCTCACCACAGTCCTAGTGAGTTATTTAAAATTTGGGGGACTACAAATTTTAAGGTCCAAAAAATTTGTATCTTTTTCACAGCATCTGATTCACTATTCCCATATCAGTGTACCTTTTTCAAAATGCTTCAAAAATATTTCAAACTCAACAACTTTTTTCCAATTCCCATTGCCACATCCCTTGTCTAGGATCACATATGGCCTACCCCAATAGCCTCTTCTCTCCAATCCATTCTATATACAACAACCATAGTGATTGTCTCAAATAAAATTAAATAATGCAACTCCCCTGTTTAGAAATCTATGCTGGTTCCCATTTTCAGGTCAAATCTTTATAGCTTCATCTTGTATCCCTACCCTTTTCACTCACTACTCCTGTCACACTGGCCTTTTAACTCATGAACTAACCAAGATATTTCCAACTTTAGCATCTATGCAATTGTTTCTTTGAGCCTGAGATACTCACTTCTTTGATTTTAAAAAAACTAGTTCATTTCATTCATACCTCAATTTTATCCTCTCCTCAAACATTTCTATCTAAAGTAGGTCTCCAAACCATTCATTTAGTATTAATTTACATTTTCATCCTCCTTTTTTTCACTGTTTAAATTACTATGATATGTATTTATGGTATTTTTATAGATTTGTTTTGTTTTGTTTTTCTCCAACACTAGATATTAAGATCCACTGAGACAGGGATTTATCAGCCTGGGTCACTGTTGTGTATGGCACAGTTTCTGGCACATGGTAATTAATATTTGTTTTTTAAAATAAAAAGCTTTCTTTCAGCCCACAGTTATGAGTTCATCTGCAGTAATGGAATGGCCACATTAATAAAACCTACTTGTCCATTCTACTAGAAACTTAATATTTGGATTTGCTGAGTTTTTACATTTTCAACTTATTATTATGAAAATTTTCAAACATACAGAAACCTCGAAAAATAATACAATAACTATGAAAATCAGTAATCTAGATTAAACAGTTGGTAAAATTTTGTTATATTTTCTTCATCTAGATATGTGTATATGTATTTATATATGGAGATAGATAATAGAAAGATGATAGATATAGATACATAGATATAGATATTTTTGAGTGGTTACTTTTATCTTTTCTGAATCTTTTTGAAGTAAGCTGCAGGCATTAAGACACTTTAATTCTAACTACTTCAACACACAACTACTAACACTAAAGTCATTCTATACAAGCACAGTATAATTACATGAACAAAATAAATGATTTCTTATTATCCAATATTGAGTTAATATTCAAAACCCCATATTTGTTCCCCAAGTATCTTTTATAGCTGATTTTTGAGCCAAGATTCAACACTGCATTGATTGTTACAAGTCTTTAAAATATTTTATTATGTAAGAATGTCTTCACACTTTCCCCCATGACAGTGAGTTTTAAAAGACACTAGACATTCAGTTATGAAGGCAGTCCATTCCACCTGGGGATCCAGCAGGAACCATGCCTGCCTGTGTTCCTGGTACTAGGTCTGCAAACCATGGACCCACAGGAAGACCTGGCAGCAGCCATATCACCTGCCTGGCTCCAACCCTGTTTGATGGAAATCCCACAGACAGTTCCATCAGTCCAGATACCTAGGAGGAGAAGGGACTGATGCTGTGAAATCCATCTAGGAGCAGATTCATGATCTCCAGAAGAAAAGAATTTCTCCTGGGATCAATAACAAGCCACTGCTCAGGTTTAAGTAGCAGAGTAACAGTTTATTAAGGAGAGAAAGTACAATAGCTTCTGACACAGACACCAGGAGGGGGTGAAGAGACCCATGAGGGGGTCATACATGTGTCTTATATACCCTAAAAAGAGAAGTTAATTATAACCCCCACCTCCTATTTGATGGAGTTACCTTTAACTATAGGAATTTACAGCAGCAATGGACTGATTACTAGAAACAATGACTTTAGCCTGAGGTTTAAGGATTGATTGTTCCCCAGAAAGGTCATGACATTCATCAGAGTTTAGGAATTTCTTTGCTCAGTGATCTGTGATGTCCCAAGTAATAATTACCCTAGTTTACAATCAAGATTGCAAAGGGGAATTGTAAGAATCAATCTTAAAGAAGGAAGGAGATTTAAATCACATTCCCTAGTTTTTATGCCCTTCCCCCAACCAGTCAGGCCCTGATGCTCTCAGTATTTACCTACCAAAAATTCTATAAAGACAGGGAGATATTTTCCCCTGAAAATGCACAGACATCAATGTAAGGCTACACAGATCATGAAGAATCAGTCAAACATGACACCACCAAAGGAAACTAATAAAGTTCCAGGAAATGATGCCATGAAATAGGGATCTACAAATTGTCTAACAATGTATTCAAAATAATTGTTCCAAAGAAATTCAGAGAATTACAAGAAAACACAGAAAAATATATCAATAAAACCAGGAAAAACATACCTGAACAAAATTAAAAGTATGACAAAGAGATGAAAAATCATTTTAAAAGGATACACACAGATTGAAAGTGAAGGGGTAGAAAAACATGTTTCATGCAAATGGAAACCAAAAGAAAACAGGGGTAGCTATAATTATGACAAAAAAAAAAAAACTTTAAAGACAAAGACTAATGAGAGACAAAGAAGGATATTATATAGTGATAAAGTGGTCAGACAAGAGGACATAGCGTTTTAAAATATTTATGCACTTAACATAAGAGCACTTAAATATATAAAGCAAATATTAACATATCTGAAGAGAGAAATAGACAGAAACCCAATAAAAGCAGAAGGATTTAATATCCAACTTACATCAATAGAGAGGTCATCCAGACAGATAATCAATAAGAAAACATCAGCCTTACATGCTTTGTTAGATCAGATGGACTTAAGCAATATACAAAGACCATTTAATCCAAAAGAAGCAAAATACACATTTTTCTCAAGTGCACATGGGACATTTGCCAGGATAGATCATATGTTAACCCACAAAAGACGTTTCAAAATATTTAAGAAGTTTGAAATCATATGAAGCACTTTTCTTCTATTACAATTATATGAAACTAACAATAAAATAAAAATAAATTAAAAGAAGAAAACTTGAAAATTAACATATAGGTGGAAATTAAAAAAATATTCTATGAAGCAACTAATTGATCAATAAAAAAATCAAATAAAAATCAAAAATTATCTTGAGAAAAGTTAAATAGAAATTCAAAACACAAAATGTATTGAATACAGCAAAAACACTTTAAGGGGTAAGTTTATAGTGATAAATCCCTACCTCAAGAAACAAGAAAAAATTCAAATAAATAACCTAAGCTTACACCTCAAGGAACTAGAAAAGGAAGAATAAATGAAGCCCAAAGATAGTTAGAAGGAAAATAAAGTACAGGGTGGAAATAAAGTAGATACTAAAGATACAATGAGATCAATAAAACTAAGAGTAAGTTGTTTTTAAAACTTTTACAAATGGACAAATCTTTAGGTAAATTCACCAAGAAAAAAGAGAAGATTCAAATAAATAAAATCAGAAATAAACATGAAATGTCACAACTAATAACACAGAAATACAAAGGATAATATGACTCTACTATGAACAATTACAGGACAGAAAATCAGACAAACAAAAAGAAATGGATAAATTCTTAGAAACATACAATCTTTCAAGACTGAAGCATGGAGAACTAGAAAATCAGAATAAGATAGTTACTAGCAAGGAGCTGAAATCAGTAATCAAAAATCTCCCAACAAACAAAAGTCTATGACAAGGTAGCTTCACTGTTTAATTCTATCAAACACTCAATGAAGACATAATGCAAATCTTCCTCAAACACTTTTCAAAAAATAAAATAAAAGAAAACATTTCCAACGTCATTTTTTAAGGCCAGCTTTACCCTGATACCAAAACCAGGAAATGAAACTTAAGAAAAGAAAAATATGGGCTAATATCCCTGATTAACATAGATGCAAAAATCCTCAACAAAATATTAGCAAACCAATTTAACAACACTTTAAAATAATCACATACTATGATTAAGTAGAATTTATTCAAGGGATAACAGGATGGCTCAACATCCACAAATCATTCAATGTGACAAATCACTTTAAAAAAATAAAGTGTAAAAATCATATGATCATCTCAATAAATGCAAAAAAAATTGAAAAAATCAATATCCACTTATGATAAAAAAGTAAACACCATGAGTACAGAGAAAACCTACCTCAGTATCATAAAGCCATAAATGACAAGCCCACATTTGACATCATACTCAACCAGTAAAAAGCTGAAAGCTTTTCTTGTAAGACCAAGAGGAAGACAATGATACCTATTATTACCAGTTTTACTCAACTTAGTATTGAAAATTCTAGCCACAGCAATAAGGCAAAAATAAGTAAATAAATAAAAAGTAATAAAATGCATACAGATTGGAAAGAAAGAAGTACAACAGTTGCTATTTAAAATGACATAATATCATTTATAGAAAACCATAAAGATGCCACCAAAAACTCTGAGAATTAATAAATTGAGTAGAGTTGCAGAATACAAAATGAATATACAAAAGTCTGTTGTGTTTCTCTACACTAATAACAAACTACCAGCAAAATAAATTCAGAAAACCATCCCATTTACAACTGCATCAAAAATAATAAAACCCAGGATTACATTTAATCAAGTAAGTGAATGATCTGCATGCTGAGAACTACATTAATGAAAGAAATTGAAGAAGACACAAGTAATTTAAAAGATATTCTGTGTTCATGGATTCAAAGACTTAATAGTGTTAAAATGTCCATACTACTCAAAGCAATCTACAGATTCAATACAAACCCTATCAAAAATCCAATGCCATTTTTAATAGAACTATAACAAGCAATCCTAAAATTTGTGTGAAACTACAAAAGACCCTAAATAGCCAAGGCAATCTTGAGAGAGAAGAACAAAGCTGGATGCATCACACTTCCTGACTTTGAGCTATTTCACAAAGCTATAGTAATTAAAACAGTATGATATTGATATTTAAAAACACATAGAAAAATGGAACAGAATATAGAACCCAGAAATAAACCCATGCACATATGGTTAATGAATTTGTGACAAGAGCCGAGAATAAATGATGGTAAAAAAACAGTCTTGTCAATAAGCGGTTGTGAGAAATCTGAAGAGGCACATGAAAAAGTATGAAACTAGACTGCTATTTTACACCATACATAGAAATTAACTCAAAGTAGATTAATTACTTGAATTTAAGACCTGAAACCATAAAACTTTGAGAAGAAAATATAGGTGGCAAACTTTTTGACATAGGGCTGGCAATAATTTGTTTGGATCTGACACAAAGGGCAAAGGAAACAAATGCAAAAACAAACAATTGGGATTATATAAAAAAAATGTCTTCACAACAGAGAAAATCCTCAACAAAATGAAAGGCAACCTACCAAATGGGAAAAAATATGTTCAAATCATATATCTGGTAAGGGGTTAATATCCAAAATATATAAAGTTATCATACAACTCAGTAGCAAAAAAAAAAAAAAAATCCAATTAAGAATGTGAAGATCTAGTGACACATATTTCAAGGAAGACATACAAATGACCCACAGGTGTATGAAAAGATGCTTAACATCACTGATCATTAGGGAAATGCAAATCAAAAATCACAATGAAGTATCACTTCATACCTGTTAGAATGAATATTATCAAAAAGTCAAAAGAAAATGTGTTGGCTAAGATGTGAAGAAAAGGGAATCCCTGTGTCTTTCTGAGGGGAATTTAACTGGCACAGACACTATGGAAAACAGTATGAAGGTCCCTCAAAAAACTAAAAATAGAACTACCATGTGATCAAGCAATTCCACTTCTGGATATTTATCCAAAAAATAAATAAAAATACTAATTCAAAAAGATATATGCATCCTTATGTTCACTGCAGCAGTTTTCACAATAGCCAAGATATGTGTCCATTGATGGATGAATGGATATATATACACATTTCATTACAATATACACACATATGTAATGTATGTATATATTACATATATACATATAGGTCATACAATTTTATTGCATGTATACATATATATATATATATATATATATATATTTCAGCCATTCAAAAGAAGAAAATATCTTGTAATAACTAATAATGAAAAATAATCTGAAAAATATAAATATATATAACTGAATCACTTTGCTGTACTCCTGAATCTAACACAATATTGTAAATCAAGTATACTTCAATAAAAAAATAGAATAAAATCTTGGGATTTGTGACGATGTGAATTGGCCCTATGAGGTCACTATGCTAAGTGAAATGTCAGACAGAGAAAGACAAGTAAAAGATAATCTCACTTACATATGAAACTTAAACAACAACAACAACAACAACAACAAAACAAGCTTGTAGACACAGAGAACAGATTGGTGGTTGGGTTGCCAGAGATGAGAGGTGGGGTAGGCAAATAGCAAAAGGTAGTCAAAATGTACAAACTTCAAGTCATAAAAAAAATGTCATGGAGATACAATATACAGCATGGTGGCTATAGCTAATAACACTGTAGTGTACATTTGAAAGTTGCTAAAAAGTAGATCTTAAAAGTCTTCATCACAAGAAAAAAGTTTGTTGTAACTATGTGTAATGCCAGATGTTAACTAGATTATTGTGGAAATCATTTTGCAATAAACACAAATAGCAAATTACTATAATGTATACTTGAAACTAATATAATGTTATATATAAATTATATCTCAATAAAATAATTATTAAAAAGAACAAGAGAAATTTGAACTGAATAATGAAATAAATATTTTTTAAAATGCAACAGAGGGCTTCAACAACAGACTTGATTACACAGAAGAAAGATCTGTGAACTCAAAACAGATCATTGAAATAATTTAGTCTGAGGGGGAAAATAATGAGTGAAAAAAGCCTAGAGGATCTAGGGGATACCATAAAAAATAATATTTACATTATGTAAATTCCAGAAAAAGAACAGCAAGAGAAAGTTAGACTGCATATATGAAGAAATAATGGCTGAAAATATTGAAAATCTTGAAGGAGGCAAGGTTTATGAAACTCAAAGATCCCTAGACAGGAACAATCAAAGGAAGATTACACCATGACATATTATAACTAATATCTCAAAAATCAAAGTCAAAGATAATTTTGAGAGCAGCAAGAAGAAAGTGACTAATCACATACAAGGGAACTATCGTAAGTCTATCAGTGGATTTCTTAGCAGAAATCTTGCTGACTAGGAGAAGGTGGGGTAATGTACTCTAACTGCTTAAAGGAAGAAAAAAAAAAAACTACCAATCAAGAATACTTTACTTTGTATGGTATTTGTTGCTTTTCCCTTGCTGTTTTTAATATTCTCTCTTTATCTTTATTATTTTTTTCATTTTAATTGTGATGTGCCTTGCTGTGCTCTTCTTTGGATTAAATCTGTATGGGACTCTGCACTTTCTGGACATGTGTGACTCTTTCCTTTCCCAGATTGGAGAATTTTCCAGCTATTATGTTTTCCAATATGTTCTCAGCCCCTTTCTCTCTCTCTTCTCCTTCTGGGACCCCTAAAATACAAATATTATTGTGCTTGATATTGTCCTAGAGTGCTCTAAAATTGTCCCCATTTAAATCTTTTTCCTTTTCCCTGTTTAGTGGCAGCAATTTCCACTACTCTGTCTTCCAGCTCACTGCTCCATTTTTCTGACTCATTTAGTCTACCGTTGATTCCTTCTATTGTATTTTTAATTTCAGTTATTATGTTGTTCTTCATATTTTCTAACTCTCTGTTTAAAATTTCTAACTCCTTATTCTGTGCAACCATTCTTCTTTCAAGTTCATTCATCATCTTTAAGATTATTACTCGGAAATATTTCTTGAATAGGTTACCTCTCTCCATTTCACTTAGTTCTTCTTCTGGGATTTTATCTTGTTCCCTTTTCTGGAATGTACTCCTCTCATTTTGCTTAAGTTGCTACTTGCATTTTTATGTCTAAGATAGGTTAATTACATGTCTCGACCTTGGAGAAGTAGCTTCTGTTGCAGATACCCTATGGGTCCCAGCAGCAAATTCACATCTCATTACCCTAGCTATATGCTCTTGGGGTTCCCCCTAAGATGCTTGATTGGGTCCTTCTGTAGTGGTGGGTTAACTATATTGGTGGATTTATAGGCTTAGTTAGCCCCTGGCCTGGTTGGTTGCCAGGCTCTGCCTTGTTTGGATAACATACAAGGGAACTCCCATAAGGTTATCCACTGATTTTTCAGCAAAAACTTTGTAAGCCAGAAGGGAGAGATATGATATCTTTAAAATGATGAAAAGGAGAAACTGACAACCATGAAGACTGTACCCAGCATAGCTCTCATTCAAATTAGATGGAGATCAAGAGCTCTACAAAATAGCAAAAGCTAAGAGAGTTCAGTGCCACCAAATAAGCTTTACAACAAATGTTATAGGAAATTCTCTAGGCAATAAGGAAAAGGCCACAACTAGAAACAAAATTACAAAATGAAAAAGAACACTGGTAAATGCAAACATAGAGTAAAAGTCAGAAATCATTCAGAAACTAAGATAGTAGGTAGGTTAAAAAACAAAAGCAGTAAAATCATCTATATTCGTAATAGGCTGTTAAGGGATACACAAAACAATTAGATATAAAATAAAATATGAAAAGCAGTAATTGTGAGGGGGAGAGAGTAAAAATGCAGGATTCTTAAAATGTATGTGAAATGAAGAGATCAGCAATTTAAGACAATCACTTATATGTATATACATATACATACAAAATAAAGGAATTCAAACACAACACTAAAGATAATAATCAAATTACAAAAGGAGAGAGCAAAAGAAAGCAGGAGGGGAAAAAGACCTACAAAAACAAACCCAAAACAATTACCAAAATTGCAATAAGAACATACACAATGATAATTACTTTAAATGTAAATAGATTAAATGCTTCAACCACAAGACAAAAAGTGGCTGAATGGATAGAGAAAGAAGACCCATATATATGCTGCATACTGAAGACTCACTTCAGATCTAGAGACACACACAGACCAAAAGTGAGGGGATGGAAAGAGCTGTTCCATGCAAATGGAAACTGAAAGAAAGCCATAGTAGTAATACTTACATAAAAAAAAAAGACTTTAAAATAAAGGCTTTTATAAGAAAAAAAGGAGAACACAACATAATGATCAAGGGGCTCAATCCAGGAAGAAGATTTAACAATTGTAAACATATATTCATCCAAAATAGGAGCACCCAAATATATAAGGAAATATTAATGGACATAAAAAGAGAAATCAACAGTAACACAATAATACCATAATAGTAGGTGAATTTAAAACCCCACTTACATCAATGTACAGATCTTTGAGACAGAAAATCAATAAGGAAACACTGACCTTAAATGACACATTAGAGCAGATTAACTTAATTGAAATATACAGAACATTCCATATAAAAGCTGCAGAATACACATTCTTTTCAAGTGCACATAGAATATTCTCCAGGATAGATCACTTGCCAAGCCACAAAACAAGCTTCAATAAATTTTTAACAATTGAAATCATATCAAGCATTTTTTGTGATCACAATGCTATGAGACTAGAAATCAACTACAAGAAAAAACTGCAAAAAAACACAAACACATTCAAAATGGATTAAAGACCTAAATGTAAAACCTGAAACTATAAAACTTCCAGAAGAAAACACAGGCAATATACTCTTTGACATGTTTTCATAATATTTATTGGATATGTCTCCTCAGACAAGGGAAACAAAAGCAAAAATAAATGGGACACAATTGTAGAGACATGGATGGACCTAGGGACTGTCATACAGAGTGAAATAAGTCAGAAAGAGAAGAACAAATATTGTACAGTAATGCCTATATGCAGAATATAAAAAAAATGATACAGATCATCCAGTTTGCAAGGTAGAAATAGAGACACAGATGTAGAGAACAAACACATGGACAAGTGGGGAAAGTGGGGGGATTGGGGTGGGATGAATTGTGAGATTGAGATTACCATACATACATTACTAATAAGAAAAAATATCAAATTGTACACTTTAAATAATGCAGATCATTTCATGTCAATTATATCTCAATGAAAGTTCTTAAAAATAAATAAATAAATAAATAAATATCACATCAAACAAAGAAGTATTTACACAGCAACAGAAACTATCAACACAATTAAAAGGCCACCTATTGAATGGAAGAAGATATTTATAAATGATATATCTAAAAAGCAGTTAATATCAAAAATATACATAGGACTCATACAACTCAATACCAAAAAAAATAATAATAATAATCTACTTGATTGAAAAATGAGTAGAAGAAATGCATCAGGGAACAAAGTTTCCAACCTCTACCCTAATGGAACTAATATTCTAGTGGAGGGAGAAAACAACAAATAAATAGATGGTGGAGTAGGAGGACATGCACTCACTCCCTCCTGCAATAGTGCAGGAATTACAAATAACTGCTGAACAATCATTGACAGAAAGACAATGGAACTCACCAAAAAAGACACCCCACATCCGGAGACAAAGGCGAAACCGCAATGAGATGTAGGAGGGGTGCAATTGCATTAAAATCAAGTCCCATAAATGCTGGTTGAGTGACTCACAAACTGGAGAACAGTTATTTCACAGAAGTCCACCCACTAAAGTAAGGATTCTGAGTCCCATGTCAGGCTTCCCAACCTGGGAGTCTCACAACATGAGGAGGAATTCCCAGAGAATCAGACTTTGATTGCCAGCTGGATTTGATTGCAGGACCTCCAAAGGACTGGAGGAAACAGAGATTCCACTCTCAGAGGGCACATAAAAAGTAGTGTGCTCACCAGGACCCAGGGGGAAGGAGCAGTGAACCCATAGGAGACTGAACCGAACCTACCTGCTGGTGTTGGAGGGTTGCCTGCAGAGGTGGGGGGCAGCTGTGGCTCACTGCAGGGACAGGGACAGTTGTGGCAGGGGGCCTGGGAAGTGCTCATTGGTCTGAGCCCTCCCTGAGTTAACCATAAGCCCCACCAAAGAGCCTGTAAGCTCCAGTGCTGAGTAGCCTCAGGCCAAACAACCAATAGGGTGGGAACAGAGCCCCACCCATTGGCAAAAAAGCACATTAAAATTTTACTGAGCTACACCCACCAAGCCCAACCCACCATCAGTCCCTCCCATCAGGAAACATGCACAAGCCTCCTAGAGAGCTTCCTCTGCAAGAGGGCAGACAACAGTATCAAGAAGTATCAGCAGTATTTCGTTCTGTGGAAATGAAAACCACAGCCACTGAAAATTAGAGAAAATGAAAAGGCAGAGGGCTTTGTACCAGATGAAGGGAAAAGATAAAACCCCAGGAAAAAAAAAAAAAAAAAAAAACTAAATGAAGAGGAGATAGGCACCCTTCCAGAAAAAGAATTCAGAATAATGATGGTGAAGATGATCCAGGACTTTGAAAAAAGACTGGGTGCAAAGGTCAAAAAGTTGCAAGAAAAATTTACCAAAGACCTAGAAGAATTAAAGAACAAACAAACAGAGACATGAAACACAATAACTGAAATGAAAAATACACTAGAAGGAACCAACAGCAGATTAACTGAGGCAGAAGGGCAAATTAGTGACCCAGAAGACAGAATGGTGAAAATCACTAATACAGAAAAGAATCACAAAAAAAGACTGAAAAGAACTGAAGACAGCCTAAGAGACCTCTGGGACAAGGTTAAATGCACCAACAATCACATTATAGAGGTCCCAGAAGGAGAAGAGAGAGAGAAAGGACCCGAGAAAATATTGGAAGAGATTACAGTTGAAAACTTCCCTAACATGGGAAAAGAATTAGCCACCCAAGTCCAGGAAGCGCAGAGAGTCCCAGGCAGGGTAAAGCCAAGGAGTAACACGCCAAGGCACACAGTAGTCAAATTGACAAAAATTAAAGACAAAGAAAAGTTATTAAAAACAACAAGGGAAAAACAATAAATAACATACAAGGGAACTCCCATAAGGTTAACAGCTGATTTCTCAGCAGAAACTCTGCAAGCCTGAAGGGAAAAGCATGATGTATTTAAAGTGATGAAAGGGAAGAACCTACAACCAGGAATACACTACCCAGAAGGATCTCATTCAGGTTTGATGGAGAAATCAAAAGCTTTACAGACAAGCAACAGCTAAGAGAATTCAGCATCACCTAACCAGCCCTACAACAAATGTTAAAGAAACTTTTCTAAGTGGGAAACCTAAGAGAAGAAAGGGACCTACAGAAACAAAAACAAAACAATTAAGAAAATGGTAATAGGAACATACATAAGGATAATTAACTTCAATGTAAATGGACTAAATGCATCAACCAAAAGACACAGACTGGCTGAATGGATACAAAAACAAGACCCATATATATGTTGTCTCCAAGAGACCCACTTCAGACCTAGGGACACATACAGATGGAAAGTGAGGGGATGGAAAAAGATATTCCATGCAAATGGAAATCAAAAGAAAGCTGGAGTAGCAAAATTCATATCAGATAAAATAGACTTTAAAATAAAAAATATTACAAGAGACAAGAAAGGACATTAAAAATCAAGGGATCAATCAAAGAAGAGATAACAATTATAAATATATATGCACCCAATATAGGAGCATTTGAATACATGAGACAAATGCTAACAACTATGAAAGAGGAAATAGACAGTAACACAATAATAGTGGGGCAACTTAACACCCCACTTACACCAATGGACAGATCATCCAACAGAAAATTAATAAGGAAACACAAGCTTTAAATGACACAATAAACCAGCTAGACTTACCAGATATCTATAGGACATTACATCCAAAACCAGCAGATTACACATTCTTCTCAAGTGCACGTAGAACATTCTCCTCGATATATCACTTTTTCGGTCACAAATCAAGCCTTGGTAAATTTAAGAAAATTGAAATCTTATCAAGCATCTTTCCTGACCACAAAGCTATGAGATTAGAAATCAATTACAGGAAAAAACTGTAAAAAACACAAACACATGGAGGCTAAACAATGTGCTACTAAATAAGCAAGAGATCACTGAAGAAATCAAAGAGAAAATCAAAGAATATCTAGAGAAAAATGACAATGAAAACACAATGATCCAAAACCTATGGGATGCAGCAAAAGCAGTTCTAAGAAGTAAGTTTATAGCAATACAATCCTACCTCAAGAACCAAGAAAAATCTCAAATAAACAATCTAAATTTGCACCTAAAGAAACTACAGAAAGAAGAGCAAACAAAACCCAAAGTTAGTAGACGCAGAGAAATCATAAAGATCAGAGCACAAATAAATGAAATAGAAAGAAAGAAAACAATAGCAAAAATCAATAAGACTAAAAGCTGGTTCTTTGAGAAGATAAATAAAATTGATAAACCTCTAGCAAGACTCATCAAGAAAAAGAGGGAGAGGACTCAAATCAATAAAATTAGAAATGAAACAGGAGGAGTTACAATGGACACCACAGAAATAAAAAGCACCATAAGAGACTACTACAAGCAACTATATGTCAATAAAATGGACAACCTGGATGAAATGGACAAATTCTTAAAAAGGTATAATCTTCCAAGACAGCCGGGAAGAAATAGAAAATATGAACAGACCAATTACAAGTAATGAAATTGAAACTGTGATGAAAAATCTTCCAATAAACAAAAGTCCAGGACCAGATGGATTCGCAGGTGAATTTTGTCAAACATTTAGAGAAATGCTAACACTCATCCTTCTCAAACTCTTCCAAAAAGTTGGAGAGGAAGGAACACTCCCAAACTCATTTTACAAAGCCACCATCACCCTGATACCAAAACCAGACAAAGATACTACAAAAAAATAAAATTACAAACTATTATCACTGATGAATTTAGATGCCAAAATCTTCAACAAAATACCAGCCAACAGAATTCAACAACACATTAAAAATATCATACAACGTGATCAAGTGGGGTTTACACCTGGAATGCAAGGATTCTTCAATATATGCAAATCATTCAATGTGATACACGATGTTAACAAACTAAAGAATAAAAACCACATGATCATCTCAATAGATGCAAAGAAGCTTTCGACAAAATTCAACACCCATTTATGATAAAAATTCTCCAGAAGTTGGTCAGAGAGGGAAACTACCTCAACGTAATAAAAGCCATATATGACAAACCCACAGCAAACATCATTCTCAATGGTGAAAACTGAAAGCATTCCCTCTAAGACCAGGAACAAGACGAGGATGTCCACTCTCTCCACTACTATTCAACATAGTTTTGGAAGTCCTTGCCACAGCAAACAGAGAAGAAAAAGAAATTAAAGGAATCCAAATTGGAAAAGAAGAAGTAAAGTTGTCACTGTTCACAGATGGCATGATACTATACTTAGAAAATCCTAAGGATGCCACCAGAAAACTACTTGAGCTAATGAATGAATTTGGTAAAATTTCAGGATACAAGATTAACACACAGAAAGCTCTTGCATTTCTATACACTAACAATGAAGGATCAGAAATAGAAATTAAGGGAACAAACCCATTCACCATTGCAACAACAACAACAACAAAAATCCCTAGGAATAAACCTAACCAAGGAGGTAAAAGACCTGTACTCAGAAAACTATAAGACACTAATGAAAGAAATCAAAGAAAATACAAACAGATGGAGAGATATACCATGTTCCTGGATTGGAAGAATCAACATTGTGAAAATGACTATAATACCCAAAGCAGTTTACAGATTCAATACAATCCCTATCAAATTACCAACGGCATTTTTCACAGGACTAGAACAAGAAATTTTACGATTTGTATGGAAACGCAAAAGACCCTGAATAGCCAAAGCAATCTTGAGAAGGAAAGAGGGAGTTGGTGGAATCAGGCTTCCTGACTTCAAACTATACTACAAGGCCACAGTGATCAAGACAGTATGGTACTGGCACAAAAACAGATATAGAGATCAATGGAACAGGATAGAAAGCCCAGAGATAAACTATGGTCAACTAATCTATGACAAAAGAGGCAAAGATATACAGTGGAGAAAAGACAGCCTCTTCAATAAGTGGTGCTAAGAAATGTGGACAGCTACATGTAAAAGAATGAAATTAGAACATTCCCTAACACCACACACAAAAATAAATTCAAAATGGATTGAAGACCTAAATGTAAGGCCAGACATTATGAAACTCCTAGAGGAAAACATAGGAAGAACACTCTTTGACATAAATCACAGCACGATATTTTTTGATCCACCCTCTAGAGTAATAGGAATAAAAACAAAAATAAATAAGTGGGACCTAATGAAACTTCAAAGCTTCTGCACAGCAAAGGAAACTCTAAGTAAAACAAAAAGACAACCCTCAGAATGGAAGAAAATATTTGCAAATGAATCAACAGACAAAGGATTAATCTCCAGAATATATAAACAGTTCATCCAGCTTAATACCAAAAAAACAAACAATCCAGTCAAAAAAGGGGCAGAAGACCTAAATAGGCATTTCTCCAAAGAAGACATACAGATGGCCAAGAGACACATGAAAAGATGCTCAACATCACTAATTATTAGTGAAATGCAAATCAAAAGCACAATGAGGTATCACCTCATACCAGTTAGAATGGGCATCATGCAAAAAGCTACAAACAGTAAATGCTGGAGAGGGTGTGGATAAAAGGGAATACTCTTGCACTGTTGGTGGGAATGTAAGTGGATACAGCTACTATGGAGAACAGTATGGAGGTTCCTTGCAAAACCAGAGTTACCATATGACCCAGCAATCCCACTACTGTGCATATACCCAGAGAACACCATAATTCAAAAAGACACATGCACTCCAATGTTCATTGCAGCACTATTTACAATAGCCAGGACATGGAAGCAACCTAAATGCCCATCAACAGATGAATGGATAAAAAAGATGTGGTATGTATATACAATGGAATATTACTCAGCTGTAAAAAGCAATGAAACTGGGACATTAATAGAGACATGGATGGACCTAGAGACTGTCATACAATGTGAAGTGAGTCAGAAAGAGAAAAGCAGATATCATATATTAACACATATATGTGGACTATAGAAAAATGGTACATATCTACTGGTTTGCAAGGCAGAAACAGAGACACAGATGTAGAGAGCAAACATATGGACACCAAGTGGGGAAAGCAGGCAGGGTTGGGGTGAATGAGTTGGGAGATTGGGATTGCCATATATACACCACTAATAAGAAAAAAAAACAAATTGTACACTCTAAATATTTGCAGTTTATTGTCTGTTAACTGTATCTCAATAAAAGTTCTTTAAAAAAAAGAGACACACATTGTTATCATAAAATAGATAACAAGGATATATGTATAATGGAGAGAATTATAGCCATTATCTTGTAAAAACCTATAATGGGGTATAATCTGCCAAAATACTGAATCACTATGCTGTACACCTAAAACTAACACAAGATTGGGAAAAAAAACTATATTTCAATAAAAAGATCTTTGGCCTGAATAAAAAATGGATAGAGGACCTAAATAGATGTGTTTTCCAAGAAAGCCACATAGATGGCCAACAGACACATGAAAATATGTTCAACATCACATATCAGCAGGGAAGAGCAAATGCAAATCACAGAGATGTCACCTCCCTCCTGTTAGAATGTCTATTATCATATATTATTAAGGATGTGGAGAAGAGGGAACCCTCATGCACTGTTCATGGGAATGTAAATTGGTGTAGCCACTACGAAAAACAGCATGGAGATTCCTCAAAAAGTTAAAAATAGAACTATCATATGATCCAGTGATTCCATTCCTGAGTATTAATCCAAAAAAACAAAAGCACTAGTTTCATTATTTACAATAGCTGAGATATGGAAGCAATGCAATCACCCATAAATAGATGAATGGATAGCTAGTATGTGTCATTCATATATACATATATATATATATATATATATATATATATATATATGATGGAATATTAGTCTTGAAAATAATGGAATTTTTCCATTTGCAACCACATGGATGGACATAGATGGAATTATGCTAAGGAAATAAGTCAGACAGAGAGATACAAATACTGTTATGATTTCACTCATATGTGAAATCTCCAAAACAGAATAAATGAATAAATATAACAAAGCAGAAACAGAGTTATAGATACAGAAGATAAACAGGTGATTGCCAGAGGGGATGAGGGTAGAGGCCAGAAAAAAAATAAATGAGGGAGATTTAGAGGTACAAACTTCCAGCTGCAAAGTAAATGAGTCACCGGGATAAAATGTACAGTATGAGGAACATAGTCACTATATATTATCTTTGTATAGTGACATTTTGTAACTAGACTTGTAGTAATTATTTTACATGTATAGAAATTTCAAATCACTATGTTGTGTAACAGGAACATACACTTGCATGTCAATTATACTTCAAAAACAAACTAACAGGAAAGGAAATCGGTTTGTGGTTTCCAGAGGCAGAGTTTGGGGGAGGGGAAATTAGAGGAAGGCAGTCAAAAGATATAAACTTCCAGTTATAAGATAAATAAGTATTAGAGATGTAATGTACAACATGATAAATATAGTTAACACTGCTATATGTTAAAGGAAAGTTGTTAAGAGACTAAATCTTGGGGCTTCCCTGGTGGTCCAGTGGGTAAGACTCCATGCTCCCAATGCAGGGGTCTTAGGTTCAATACCTTGTTGGGGAACTAGATCCCTCATGCACTCCACAACTAAGAGGAGTCCTCATGCTGCAACTAAGAAGTCTGCATACTGCAACTAAAATATCCTGCATGCCTCAAGGAAGATCCTAAGTGACCTAACTAAGACCCAGTATAACCAAATAAGTAAATAAAATAACTATTTTTTTAAATTTAAAATAAGAGTAAATCTTAAGATTTCTTATCATAAAATTGTTTTTTTCTGTTTCTTTAATTTTGTATCTATATGAGATGATGAACGTTCACTGTGTTTGTGATAACTTCATAATGTATGTAAATCAAATAATTATGCTGTACACCTTAAACTTACTCAGTACTATATGCCAATTATATCTCAAGAAGACTAGAAAAAATTTAAAAGTTAAAAATATTCTAGCTCAAATACTGGAGAATAGAATGTTAGTTGCTAGTGTTTTGGATGGTGGGAAAATGAGGACATATTGGTTAAAGTATGCAAAGGTCCAGTTGTATGGTATGAAAGAATCCTCTAAATCTAACATACAGTATGTTGACTATAGTTAATACTTTTATGCATACCAGAAATTTGCTAAGAGAATTAATTATAATTGTTCTAACCACACAAAAAATTGTAATTATGTGAAGTAATGGATATATTAATTAGCTTGACTGTGCTAATCATTTAATTATATATGCATATATATATATCAACACATCAAATTGTATACCTAAATATATACACATTTCATTTGAAAAGTATACCTAAGTAAAATGAGAAAATTTAAAAAAGAGATTCACAAGACACACATACACGAAGAGACCAGGTCTTCTGAAATGTTAACAGAAATTATTTTTTCAAGTCCCCATGCTAGAATTCTCTTTCTCTTTCTCCACAGCACAATCTCAAGCTTTTCATTCTATTCTTAAACCCTGCCACCTTCTTGCTCTCCCTCTCTTGGCAAATGACTTACCTAATTTTTCTCTTAATTTTTTGTTTTGTGTTTTTGCTTTGTTTAGATTCACCAGACTGTCTTTTTACCAGTCTAGATGTAGTGCTTTTTGTTAGGAATCTATTTTGAATAGTTATTGCAGGGATCTTGTGTACACATGACTCACAAAGGTGAGTGAAGTGAAACTTATTTTTGGTGCACATAGTCTAGTGAGTCCATTAGCAAAACAAAAATAATAAAGGTTTAGAGTTTCTTCTACTTGACCTGGACATTATTCTGTATAGCATGTCAATGGAATTCAACAAACATATTGAGCGCCTACTATGCCTATTCTATCTACTTGCTATTTTGATAGAACAAGGCGTATCTTTGAAGTGATCAATAACAAAATGACTTAACCAAGAAGCAGCATGAAGACTATCTGAAACCATGAAAAGAAAAAGAAACTCTCCCAAGTTAAGCAGTAAGCAAAGTAGTTTGCACTAAAAATACCGATGCATCATCTCATCATCAAACTAATCATCAATGAAAGGCCATGGAAAACTTCAAAAAGAGCAGCACAACAGTTCTTTCCAATTAAAGTAATCTACTCAAATTGACCCAAACCAGATATTTCCTTTAATTAAAAAAAAATTATAATGCTGACTTTAATCTTCTAGTTTTATAATGAAATCAGTTACTTCCACTAATAATACTGACATTATTAAACAAACTCCAAAGCATCATTTTGATGATATAGTAATAACCACACAAAATAGTTTTCCAGATGTTTCAAAGAATAGCACTCCACTTGATACCAAATAATAGTGGGGTATTTTGCATGGGTTTCTATCTGAATAAAAACAACAAAATGATTTTGAATTGAAAAGAAATTGCATTTGGCATCAAGATCTGCCACGTCTCTTCAGTGGCAAAGTGTAGGCCCATGGATGCAGGTCCGAATCCTTGACCTGTCTACAGTCACACTGAATCCTAATTTCTCTTCTAGGAAAAATGTCACAGTCATATGAAATGATATAGCTTGTTCTACTGTCCAGGGTATGCATAGCATGAACTTCTAATTTGTCTCATTTGTGAAATGAGATCAGAGTAATGCTTAAATGGCTAGAGATATGGATAGATATTATTTCTTTTGGATTAACAGATGTTAATATCATAAAAAATTATATATGCTCTACTCACAAATGGCCAATTATAGACAAAATTAATGGTGAGTTCTCCAAAACATCGTTTTACTGTAACTTTTTTTAGTTTCCTTTCTTCTTTCACTATCTTCTTGTCTTGGTAATGGATCATTGTAACAGCTTACACCTTGGGGAATAATTCCTTCCAAGAAAAAAACCGCTTTGAAATGAATGTTATTTTTTTGGTTAGACTGTTCATGTAATAATTAAATACTGTAGCCATTGTTATAAAGCTGGTGTATTAGTTTGACTATAATGCAAAAGTTTGGATTTAGGTGCCAGTGCTGTTTGAAATTTGTAATTGATTTTTATGGGTGTATTTTAAAGCAGCCCAGGCTTTTCCAAAACCTGAATGCTTATGTATAGCCCAATCCCTAAACACCCTTAGTGTCTTTAGACTACATGGTCTCTGTTTTGTCTCACCACCTTTCTCTCCACATTTCTATCCACCAATTGGCACAATTCTCCACTCATCCCATGAGCAGTAAACTCTTTTCTTTGTTTCTAATATCTCTCCAGTGTTTCTCTATGCAAATAAAAATAAATATGAATGTATTATATTCTTATCTTTCCACTTTATCACACGAATGTTTGTATGCAGTATGAAATATTATACACCTTATTTTTTTAATTTTATATATTCTAGTGATCTTTTTGTATCAGTAAATAGGAAATTCCCTCACTCTTTTATATTTAAACCTACACATTACTTCACTGTATGGATGTTCCATATTTTATTAAACCATTTCCCTGCATATGGACACACAGGTTTCCAGATTTTTTGGTATTACAAGTAATACTCAATGAGCAAACTTTTAAATATATACATATATGTGTGTGTGTATAGAATTTGTGTACAAATACATCCATGGTAAATTTTCATAAGTGGTTTTCTAAATAAAAGGAAACATTTTTAATTTTGAGAAACATCGCCAAAGTATTCCCCATAAGGGTTGTGTCATTTTGTCCTCCCACTAACATCGTCTGAGAACGTTTTTTCCATAGATTTACCAGTAAAGTATGTTGCCAAACTTTGGAATTTCTCACAATCTAGTAGGTGAGTTGTAGTCAAAGTGTAATTTTAACTTGCATGTCTCTTACTGTGCTGGTGGTTGAGTGCATTTTCATATGTTTAACATCCATTTGAATTACTTCTTTCTGTATTTTCAAATCTTCTTTACACATTTTTAAATCAGATTGCCATGCCTAACTACTTTTAGTAGGAATAAGGATTACATCCAGCCTCTCTGCAATAGCCTGAGTTTACAGTATACTTAAGAAGACTGTGCCACTGCTGTTGGAAGCAACTTCCCCATCTTACAACTTGTGACTCTTCTCCAGTCAGCTTATTATGTAGGCTTCCTGGAGTGATGAGAAACTATGAACTTTTCCCTTCTCTAGTCAGTGAGTCTCACCTTTCTTCTCTTTTGGTCTTGACAGGATAGCAGGCAGAATTAATCTTACTTGAGTTTTTATCCAAGAACTCTGTGTCTACATGTAAAGATCCATCTATCAAAAGGAAAAATAATAAAGTTTACTCTAAAATTAGTCTTTCATCAAACTAATACATCAAACAAAAATTATCAAACTGTGAGGACAACTAAATCTGTTTTTAGACATAAAAGGGGTCAAAACATTCACCAATTATACTCTCTGAAGAATAAAAAAATCCTACACAATATATTCTAAACTAGAAATAAATGAACCAGAAGGAAGTAGAAATATGTCATTAAGCAATGGAGAGTACATTCATATATCTCTTGAGAATTTAAATCAAACAACAAAAAATAACAAAAGAAAAAGACATGCAAGTGTTGTCTATTCTTGTTTACTTACCTCCCACTCACTCGTCAATGCTTCCTAACAGCTCGACTTCAGAACTGGAAAATCTCATCTTAAAGAAAACTCAATAGAAACTTTTATTTTTTCAATCCTTATTGGAGTATAATAGCTTTACACAGTTGTGCCAGTTTCCACTGTACAACAAAGCCAATCTGCTGTATTTATACATATATCCCCACATTCCCTCTCTCTTGAGCCACCTCCCAAGCATCCCACCCACCTTCCCTATCCCAGACCTCTAAGTCATTAGCAATTATTGAGTTGACCTCCATGCATTAGGCAGTTGCTTCCCACTAGCAATCTATTTTACATTTGGTAGTACATAAATGTCAATATTACTCTTTCACTTTGTTCCAGCTTCTCCTTTCCCACCTCCCCACGTCCTCAAGTCTGTTCTCTACCTCTGCATCTTTACTCCTCCTCTACCACTGAGTTCATCAATACCATTTTTTAGATTCCACATATATGTGTTAGCATAAGGTATTTGTTTTTCTCTTTCTGGTTTAATTGGCTCTGTATGACAGACGCTAGGTCTATCCACCTCACTACAAATAACTAAATTTCATTCATTTTTAAGACTGAGTAATATTCCATTGTATGTATATGCCACATCTTCTTTATCCATTCATCTGTCGATGGACATTTAGGTTGCTTCCATGTCCTGGCTATTGTAAATAATGCTGCAATGAACATTGTGGTACATGTATCTTTATGAATTATGGTATTCTCTGGGGATATGCTCAGTAGTGGAATTGCTGGGTCATATGGTAGTTCTATTTTTAGTTTTTTAAGGAAACTCCATACTGTTTTCCATATTAACTGTACCAATGTACATTCCCACTGACAGTGCAGGAGGGTTCCCTTTTCTCCACAGCCTCTCCAGTGTTTATTGTTCCTAGATTTTTTATGATGGCCAATCTGACTGGTGTGAGGTGATACCTCATTTTAGTTTTGATTTGCATTTTTATACTGATTAGTGATATTGAGCATTTTTTCATGTGTTTGTTGGCCATCTGCATGTCTTCTTTGGAGAAATGTCTATTTAGGTCTTCCTCCCAGTTTTGGATTGGGTTGTTTGTTATCTTGATATTGAGCTGCATGAGCTGCTTGTATATTTTTGAGATTAATCTTTTGCCAGCTGTTTCACAGGCAAATATTTTCTCCTGCTCTGAGGGTTGTCTTTCCATCGTATTTATGGTTTCCTTTGCTGTGTAAAAGCTTCTAAGTTTCATTGAAGCCTATTTGTTTATTTTTGATTTTATTTCCTTTACTCAAGGAGGTGGGTCAAGAAAAATCTTGCTGTTGTTTATGTCAGAGCATGCTCTGCCTATGTTTACCTCTAAGAGTTTTTTTTAATTATTTATTTATTTTATTTATTTATTGGCTGTGTTGAGTCTTTGTTGCTGCACACAGGCTTTCTCTAGTTGCTGCGAGCAGGGGTACTCTTCATTGTGGTGCACAGGCTCCTCATTGTAGTGGCTTCTCTTGTTGTGGAGCACAGGCCCTAGGCATGGGGGCTTCAATAGTTGAAGCACATGGGTTCAGTAGTTGTGGCTTACGGGCTCTAGAGCACAGGCTCAATAGTTGTGGCACACTGGCTTAGTTGCTCCATGGCATGTGGAATCTTCCCAGGGCAGGGCTCAAACCAATGTCCCCTGCATTGGCAGGCAGATTCTTTACCATTGCGCCACCTAGGAAGTCCCACCTCTAAGAGTTTTATAGTGTCAGGCCTTACATTTAGGTCTTTGATCCATTTTGACTTTATTTTTGTGTATGGTGTTAGGGAATGTTCTAAATTTATTCTTTTAAAGGAGCTGTCCAGTTTTCCCAGCACCACGTTTTGAAGAGGCTGTCTTCTCCATTGTATATTCTTGCTTCCTATGTTGAAGATAAGGTGACCATGTGTATGTGGGGTTCTCTCTGGGCTTTCTATCCTGTTCCATTGATCTACATTTTTGTTTTTGTGCCAGTACCTTACCATCTTGGTTACTGTAGCTTTGTAGTATAGTTTGAAGTCAGGGAGCTTGATTCCTCCAGATCTGTTTTTTCTTCTCAAGATTGCTTTGGCTATTCAGGGTCTTTTGTATTTCCATATAGATTGTAATTTTTTTTGTTCTAGTTCTGTGAAAAATGCCATTGGTAATTTAATGGGGATTGCATTGAATCTGTAGATTGTGGTGGGTAGTATAGTCATTTTCACAAGGTTGATTCTTGCAATCCAGGAACATGGTATAGCTCTCCATCTGTTTGTGTCATCTTTTATTTATTTCATCAGTGTCTTATAATGTTCTGCATACAGGTCCTTTGCCTCCTTAGGTAGGTTTATGCCTCTGTATATTATACTTTTTGTCGCAATGGTAAATGGGAGTGTTTCCTTAATTTCACTTTCTGATTTTTCATTGCTGGTGTATAGGAATGCAAGAGATTCATGTGCATTAATTTTGTACCCTACTACTGTACCAAATTCTGTGATTAACTCATAGTTTTCTGGTAGCATTTTTAGGGTTTTCTATATATAGTATCATGCCATATGCAAAGGGTGACATTTTTACTTCTTCTTCTCCAATTTGGATTCCTTTTATTTCTTTATCTTCTCTGCTTGCTGTGGCTAAAACTTCCAAAACTATGTTGAATAATAGTGGTGAGACTGGGCACCCTTGATCTTAGAGGCAATGATTTCTGTTTCTCACCATTGAGGATGATGTTTGCTGTGGGTTTGTCATATATATCCTTTATTATGTTCAGTTGAGTTTCCTCTATGCCCACTTTCTGGAGAGATTTTTTTATCATAAATGCGTGTTGAATTTTGTCAAAAGCTTTTTTTGCATCTGTTGAGATTATCACATGGTATTTCTCCCTCAATTTGTTAATATGGTGTATCACATTGATTTATTTGTGTGTATTGGAAAATCCTTGCATTCCTGGAATAAACCACACTCGTTCATAGTGAATGATCCTTTTAATGTGCTCTTGGATTCTGTTTGCTAGCATTTTGGTGAGAATTTTTGCATTTATGTTCATCAGTGATATTGGCCCGTAATTTTCTTGCTTTGTTATGTCTTTGTCTGGTTTTGGTATCAAGGTGATGGTGGCCTCGTAGAATGAATTTGGCAGTGTTCCTCCCTCTGGTATATTTGGAAGATTTTGAGAAGGATAGGTGTTAGTTGTTCTCTAAATATTTGGTAGAATTTGCCTCTGAAGCCATCTGGCCCTGGGCTTTTGTTTGTTGGAAGATATTTTTTTAAGCTCTTTATTGGAATATAATTGCTTTACACTGTTGTGCCAGTTTTTGCTGTATGACAAAGTGAATCAGCTGTATTTATACATATATCCCCATATCCCTCCTTCCCACAATTCCATCCCAAACTCTGTATCCCAGCCCTCAAAGTCATCACCAATCATTGAGCTGATATCCTTGTGTTACACAACAGCTTCCCACTAGCTATCTATTTTACATTTGGTAGTGTGTATATGTCAGTGCTACTCTCACTTCATCCCAGCTTCCCTTTTGCCCTCCACCATGTGTCCTCAATTCTATTCTCTACATCCCCATCTTTATTCTTGCCTTGTCACTGGATTCATCAGTACCATTTCCTAGATTTCATATATATGAGTTAGCATACGGTATTAGTTTTTCTCTTTCTGGCTTACTTTGCCCTGCATGGCAGACTCTAAGTCAATTCACTTCACTACAAATAACACAGTTATATTCCTTTTTATTGCTGAGTAATATTCCATTGTATATATGTGCCACATCTTCTTTATCCAGTCATCTGCTGATGAGCATTTAGATTGCTTCCATGTCCTGGCTATTGTAAACAGTGCTGCAATGAGTATTGTAGTACATGTTTCTTTTTGGATTATGGTTTTCTCTGGTTATATGACCAGTAGTGTCATCGCTGGGTCATATCATAGTTATATTTTCAGTATTTTAAGGAACCTCAGTAGTTTTTTCCATAGTGGCTGTACCAATTTACATTTCCACCAACATTGCAGGAGGGTTCACTTTTCTCTACACCCTCTCCAACATTTACTGTTTTTAGATTTTTTGATGATGGCCATTCTGAGCTCTGTGAGGTGATAACTCATTGTCATTTTGACTTGCATTTCTCTAATGATTAGTGATGTTGAGCGTCTTTGCATGTGTTTGTTAGCCATCTGCATGTCTTCTTTGGAGAAATGTCTATTTAGGTCTTGTGTCCATTCTTGGATCAGTTTATTTGCTTTTGTGATATTGAGCTGCATGTGCTGTTTGTATATTTTGGAGATTAATCCTTTATCAGTTGCCGCATTGACACATATTTTCTCCCATTCTGAGAGTTGTCTTCTTGTCTTGTTTATGGTTTCTTTCGTTGTGCAAAAGCTTTTGAGTTTCATTAGGTCCCATTTGTCTAGTCTTGATTTTATTTCCATTATTCTAGGAGGTGGGTCAAAATGGATCTTGCTTTGATGTATGTCATAGAGTATTCTGCCTATGTTTCCTCTAAGAGTTTTATAGTGCCTGGCCTTACATTTAGGTCTTTAATGCATTTTGAGTTTATTTTTGTGTATGCTGTTAGGAAGGATTCTAATTTCATTCTTTTACATGTAGCTGTCCAATTTTCCCTGCTCCATTCATTGAAGAGGCTATCTTTTCTCCATTGTATATTCTTGCCTCCTTTGTCGAAGATGAGGTGCCCACATGTTCGTGGGTTTATCTCTGGGCCCTCTATTCTGTTCCATTGATCTATATTTCTATTTTTGTGCCAGTATCATACTGTCTTGATCTCTGTGGCCTTGTAGTATAGTTTGAAGTCTGGAAGCTTGATTCCTCCAGTTCCATTTTTCCTTCTCAAGATTGTTTTGGCCATTCACGATTTTTTTGGTTTCATACAAATCATAAAGTTTCTTGTTCTAGTTCTGTGAAAAATGCCATTGGTAATTTGATAGGGATTGTATTGTATCTGTAAATTGCTTTGCATAGTATAGTCAATTTTTTGATGTTGAGTCTTCCAAACCATGAGCATGGTATATCTCTTCATCTGTTTCTATCATCTTTGATTTCTTTCATCAGTATCTTATAGTTTTCCTCATACAGGTTTTTTGCCTCCTCAGGCAGGTTTATGCCTCGGTCTTTTTTTCTTTTTGTTGCAGTGGTAAATGAAATTGTTTCCTTAATTCCTCTTTCTGATTTTTCATTGTTAGAGTATAGGAATACTAGAGATTTCTGTGCATTAATTTTTTTATCATGCTACTTTACTAAATTCACTGATTAGTGCTAGCAGTTTTCTGGTAGCTTCTTTAGGGTTTTCTATGCATAATATCATGTCATCTGCAAAGAGTGACAATTTTACTTCTTCTTTTCCAATTCAGATTCCTTTTATTTCTTTTTCTTCTCTGATTGCTGTGGCTAAAACTTCTAAAACTATGTTGAATAACAGTGGTGAGAGTGGGCACCCTTGTCTTCTTCCTGTTCTTAGAGGGAATGCTTTCAGTTTTTCACCATTGAGAATGATGTTAGCTTTTGGTTTCTCATAAATGGCTTTTACTATGTTGAGGTGCCTTCCTTCTATGCCCACTTTCTTGAGAGTTTTTAATCATAAATGGATGTTGCATTTTGTCAAAGGCTTTTCTGCATGTACTGAGATGATCATATGGTTTTTATCCTTAAATTTGTTAATATGATGTATCATAATGATTGATTTGCATATATTGAAGAATCCTTGCATCCAGGGATGAACCACACTTGATCATGGTGTATGATCTCTTTAATGTGCTGTTGGATTCTGTTTGCTAATATTTGTTGAGGATTTTGCCTCAATGTTCATCAGTGATGCCGGCCTGTAATTTTCTTTGTGATATCTTTGTCTGGTTTTGGTATCAGGTTGATGGTGGCCTCATAGAATGAATTTGGGAGTGTTCCTCCTTCTGATATATTTTGGAGGAGTTTGAGAAGGATAGGTGTTAACTCTTCTTTAAATGTTTGATTGAATTTGGCTGTGAAGCCATCTGCCCCGCAGCTTTTGTTTGTTGGAAAATTTTTAATCACCCTTTGAATTTCAGTACTTGTGTTAGGTCTGTTCATATTTTCTATTTCTTCCTGGTTCAATTTTGGAAGGTTGTACTTTTCTAGGAATTTGTCCATTTCTTCCAGGTTGTCCATTTTATTGGCATATAGTTGTTTGTAGTAGTCTCTCATGATCCTTTGTATTTCTGCAGTGCCAGTTATTTCTCCTTTTTCATTTCTGATTTTGTTGATTTGAGTCTTCTCCCTTATTTTCCCTGATGAGTCTGGCTAATGGCTTACCAATTTTATTTATCTTTTCAAAAGACCAGCTTTTAACTTTATTGATCTTTGCTATTATGTCCTTAATTTCTTTTTCATTTATTTCTGATCTGATCTTTATAATTTCTTTCCTTCTGCTAACTTTTGGATTTTTTTTTGCTCTTTTTTCTGTAATTGCTTTATATGTAGGGTGAGATTGTTTATTTGAGATTTTTCTTGTTTCTTGAGGTAGGATTGTATTGCAATGAACGTACTTCCTAGAACTGCTTTTGCTGCATCCCATAGGTTTTGTGTCATCGCATTTTCTTTGCCATTTGTTTCTAGGTATTTTTTGATTTCCTGTTTCTTTTTTTTTCTTTTTTTTTTTTTTTTGGCACACGGGCTTAGTTGCTCCGTGACATGTGGGATCTTCCTGGAGCAGGGATTGAACCCGTGTCCTCTGCATTGGCAGGTGGATTCCTAACCACTGTGCCACCCAGGAAGCCTCCTGTTTGATTTCTGAAGTGATCTCTTGGTTATTTAGTAGAGTGTTGTTTAGCCTCCATATGTTTGTATTTTGTACGGTTTGTTTCCTGTATTTGTTATTTATTTTCATAGCATTGTTGTCAGAAAGAATACTTGATACAACTTCAATTTTCTTAAATTTATTGAGGCATGATTTGTGACCCAAGATATGATCTGTCCTGGAGGATATTCCATGTTCACTTGAGAAGAAAAGTATTCTGTTCATTTGGATGGAAAGTCCTATAAATATCAGTTAAATCCATCTGGCCTAATGTCTCATTTAGAGTTTGTTTCTTTATTGAATTTCTGTTTGGATGATCTGTCCATTGGCGTAAGTGGGGTGTTAAAGTTCCCTACTATTATTGTGTTAGTATTTATTTCTCCTTTTATGGCTGTTAGCATTTGCCTTATGTATTGGAGTGCTCCTATGTTGGGTGCATAGATATTTACCATTGTTATATATTCTTGTTGGATTAAGCCCTTTATCATTATGTAGTGTCCTTCCTTTCTCTTGTAATAGTCTTTTTCAAAGTCTGTTTTGTCTGATATGAGTATTGCTACTCCAGCTTTCTTTTGATTTCCATTTGCATGGAATATTTTTTCCATCCCCTCACTCTCAGTCTGTATGTGTCCCTAGTTCTGAAGTGTGTCTCTTGTAGACAGCATATATATGGGTCTTGTTTTTGTATCCATTCAGCCAGTCTGTGTCTCTTGGTTAAAGCATTTAATCCATTCACGTTTAAGGTAATTATCAATATGTATGTTCCTATTACTATTTTCTTAATTGTTTTGGGCTTGTTTTTGTATGTCTTTTTTTTTCCTCTTGTGTTTTCTGCCTAGAGAAGTCCCTTTAGCATTTGTTGTAAAACTGGTCTGGTGGTGCTGAATTCTCTTAGTTTTTGCTTGTCTGTAAAGTTTTTAATTTCTCCTACAAATCTGAATGAGATCCTTGCTGGGCAAAGTAATCTTGGTTGTAGGTTTTTCCCTTTCATCACTTTAAATATATCCTGCCACTCCCTTCTGGCCTGTAGAGTTTCTGCTGAAAGAGCAACTCTTAGTCTTATTGGAGTCCCCTTATATGTTATTCATTGTTTTTCCCTTGTTGCTTTTAATATTTTTTCTTTGTATTTAATTTTAATAGTTTGATTAATATATGTCTTGGTGTGTTTCTCCTTAGATTTGTCCTATATGGTACTCTCTGTGCTTCCTGGACTTGAATGACTATCTCTTTTCCCATGTTAGGGAAGTTTTCCACTATATCTCTTCATCTTTCATTTTCTCTTCATCTTCTGCGACCCCTATAGTTCGAATATTGTTACATTTAATGTTGTCCTAGAGACCTCTGAGGCTGTCCTCAATTATTTTCACTCTTTTACTTTATTCTGCTCCATGTCAGTCATTTCCATCAGTCTATCTTCCAGGTAACTTATCCATTCTTCTGTATCAGTTATTCTGCTCTGCATTCCTTCCAGAGTATTTTTAAGTTCAGTTATTGTGTTGTTCATCACTGTTTGTTTGCTCTTTAGTTCTTCTAGCTCCTTGTTAAGCATTTCTTTCATTTACTCCATCTGTGCCTCAATACTATTCCTGAAATCTTAGATTATCTTTACTATCATTATTTTGAATTTTTTTTCATGTAGTCTGCCTACCTTGTCTTTATTTGCCTGGCCTTGTGGGTTTTTACCTTGTTCCTTCATCTGCTGCATCTTTCTCTGTTTTCTAATTTTGTTTAACTTGCTGTGTTTGGGCAAGGCATCAAGCACAGCAAGTTAAAAAGTTTCTTTCTTCAGGCATCAGGGTTGCAGTTCTTCTTAACTCAGTTGTCTGTCCCCAGTGGGGAGTTTGGTCCAGTGGGTTGTGTAAGCTTAGTGATTGGGGGGACTGGTGCCTATGTTCTTGTGTGTAGATCTGGATCTTATCTTTCTGGTGTGGAAGGCCATGTCTGTTGGTGTGTTTGGGTGTGTCTGTGAGCTTAGTATGACTATAGGCAGTCTGTCTGCTAATGGGTGGGTTTATGTTCCTGTCTTACTAGTTGTTTAGCTTGAGGTATCCAGCACTGGAGTTTGGTGGCCTTTGGTTGGAGTTGGATCTTAGTGTTGAAAATGAGACCTCTGGGAGAGCACTTGCTGATTAATATTCCATGGGCTTGGGAGTTCTCTGATGGTCCAACATCTTGGACTCAGGTCTGCTGACTCAGATGTCCAGGTCCATCCCCTGGCCGTGGCACCAAGGCCCTGGAAGCTACACAGCATGGAGAAAAAGGAGGTAGATGGAGAGAAAAGGAAAAAAAAGAAAGAAAAAAGGAAGAAAGGGAAAGGACAGACAAATCCCCAAGTCAGGTGTTAAAAGCAACACTAAGCAATCAAAATCACACAAGGAGATGTACACACTTGCACTCACCAAAAGAGAAGAAAAGAGAAGAAGAATGGAAAACAAAGAAAATCGAAAGAGAGATAACAAAGAAAACAAAGATGGAAGTAATCCAACCCATATACAAACCCACATACAAATGTATACAGTAAAGATTAAACCAACAAATACATAAAACCAGGAACAAGCCAAACTTACCAGGAAACCCTCCAATACTTCTAGGTAGGTCTCTGCATCTGCTGTGGGGAAGATTGTGGAGAGCTCAGACTGTGATCTGGTATTAGTCCTGCATGTATTTGCCTGCACAGTCCACAGTTGCCCCCCTAAGTCTACAGCCTCTATTGTAGAAACACTCATCTATTCAGGTGATCCACAGATGCAGGGTCTATCAAACCTCTTGTGGGTATCAAATCTGCTCCTCCTGCAGCTGTTTCCCTTTCTCTTCTTTGGTCCTACAGTCCCTGGGGATCAGCTTTGGTTTTGGTCCCTTTTTTACCTGTGGGCTGCTCTCAGAAGTCAGTTCCCTGCCTAGGCAAGAGGGGGCAAAAAAGGCTGATTGGGGCTCACTTGCAAATTCAGGTAAGAGGGAGGGAGGGATGTGGCAGTCTAATTGAAATTTGTGGGAGAGCTTGCAGCAACAGAGGTCAGCATGAGTCTGAGGTTTGCTGTGCCTTCTCCCAGGGAAGTTGGTTCTGAACAGGGGACCCTTGGTATTGGCAGGCTGCACCTGCTGCCAGGAGGGTGTGGCCAGTGACCTGCCTTACAAAAGGGACCTTTGATGGCTGCTGCAGCAGGCTCTCTGTTTCAGTTTAGCAGCTGTGGGCCATGGTGTTGCTTGCACAGGTGCTGCTCTGCAGCCTGTGAGTTTGCAGAGCAGCAAGCTCCCTTCAGGCACCCGAAACAAAGGTCTCCTGCCTCTCTGTCAGGCCCAGGCTTTTTCCCAGATTCCCTTGCAGCCAACTGTGGCACACTTGCCTCCAGGCTGTTTTCACACAGCCAGCCCCAATTCTCTCCCTGGTGTCTATTCTCCAAGCTCAAGCCTTGGTATCCAGCCCCCACCCACCACTGCAGGTGAGCAGACTAGTGTCTCTGGCTGGGGATTGCTGGTTGGGTCCTCCGTGTGGGAATCTCTCTACTCTGCCCTCCACATGCCTGTTGTTGCTCTCTCCTCTGGGGGTCCAGAAGTTCCCCTGTCTGTCCCCACCAGTGAAGGGGCTTCCTAGTGTGTGGAAGCTTTTCCCCTTTCACAGCTCCTTCCCAGAGGAGCACACCTCCTTGGGATTCCTTTGTCTCCTTTTTTCCTTTTTCTTTTGTGCTACCCAGTTATGTGGGAATTTTCTTGCCTTTTTTGGAGGTCTGAGATCCCCTGACAGCATTTGGAAGGTGTCCTGTAGGAGCTTTTCCACAAGTAGATGTATTTTTGATATATTTGTGTGGAGGAAGGTGATCTCCATGTCCTATTCCTCCACCATCTTCCTGGCCCCCTCAGTTGACACTTTATTAACTTCATCTTATTTGACCTCCCAACAACAGTCAGTACAATTGACTACCCACTCCTTGATATAAACTTTCCCCTTGGATTCCTTGACACTATTTTTTCTAGTTTTTCTGCTATTTCTAGCTTTTCTATATACCTGAGACTCATTATCTGTGTGCTTTTGATATTTTATTATTTTACTCAGTCATTAACTGCAGCACTTTCTCAGGGTTTGCTGTTAGAAATTTTATTATTATTTTATATTTTATTTCTATACAGCTGTTGTCACTAAGATGCCTACATTTATTTAGGCATACCCTATTGTACTGTTATCTGTAAGTCAAATTGGCTGATTAAGGATGTATTTCATGGAAGGACAATGCAAAGAGTTATCACAAGCTAGTCCACAGATTTTCATGTTCAAATGTTTAGTCTTAACAATCCAACAGGTGAGAAAATTCTGGTGAATTGATTTATTCCTGCTCATAAATCATATGACTTGATAACATAGAATTCATGAATTTCCCTGGGAAGAATACTTCTATTTGCTCCTTGAGGCAACCTGTCCGTGTATCTAATAACCAGGGGAAATGAATTAATTATAAAAAGTTTTTTTTTTTTTCTGGTGGGTACAGAGAAGAGAAATTCCAATTGATCTGAGAGATATTTCTTCCAAACCATGGTAGTATTCACTCCAGTATAAAAATGTCTCTTTCTGGTGACTGAAAGACTTGTATCAACCAGATACAGTAAAATCTTTCCATTCTTACCCAGTACTGACTAAGCTCATATTCCAATTTTCCTTCTTCTCAATTCCATGAGAAATTCTACGTCTCCATGTCTCATTAGCATGTTACAAATATCCAATATTACCCTATATCTCACATTTAATTGAACTGTAAGGTAGCTGCTTCCTACAACATTAACTGCACAAATAAAGTATCTTGAAATCAGAAGGTTTAATAATCTATAGTTATTTTCATTATTTTCTATGTTGATTCTGAATTACGTTAGTTTTCAGAAGTGACATTTCCTAACTTTGACCCCATATTTTTAGGGATATATATAATTTGTGAAACTTCTGTTCTCTAACCACTGACAATATTACCCATTCTACTGTGGTATCATACTTGGTACCATATTTAATACTTCCATTTTTACCTCTACAAAATATTCCATTCCTTTTAAATTTTGTTATTAGAAAGCAGTTATGTCAGAAGATGACTTGAAAAACTGAATCATTTCTTCTTTCAAATATTTATTCAGCATCACTATATATTAGTTATTGAGGATGTGTCATTAAGCAAACATTAATAAAGAGACTCAATAAGCTCAAGAATAAAACAATAAGAACTACTTTAAGCATTATGAAGAAATAGTACTGCATGCAATATGAAAGCAACAAGGGAACCTGATTTAAACTTGAGGTTACAGAAGGCATGAATAACCAATATAACAAATTAATATGCTTTCTTTCCAAAGGAGAAGTATCCATTTGTACCACAAACCAATTGTTTTATTGATCACATTGCACTGCCTTGTTAATGAGAAACCTTAAACTCCTCAAACTAGCATATAATTCAAAAACTTCAATAGAAAGAATTTGTGGCAATATCGGGTAATTGTTAAATTGAGCTTTAATATCTTATTACTTAATATTAAAATATATTTCATCTAAACTTAAAACCTCTGGTCATAAGCTTTTCTAATTTCTCCATGTTAAAACTTAAATTTTAAAATGATTTTTTATCTTTTTCTTCAGCATTAATCAAATCTAAATGAATCTAGTAAATGAAAATTAATAGTAAAACAAAATAAATAAAGTTTCATAGTGAGTGCATTTTATATTGGTACAAATCTCTTTAAGTAAGACTCTACCTATGAAAGACTACTGTTTTAAATAAGTGCTATTATTTTGTCTTTTTGTTTATTTCAAATCAAATAGGGAATTGTTTTTAAAGAATAAGTTATATCTTATCAACCTTCATCAACCCAAATGTTGGCAGTTCACTTGATAAATGGTGCTTGTTTAAATTTTTTTCTACTACCACCACTACCTCCAGTCATACCCACATCAACTTTCAAAGATTTTTGAAATCATTTAAGTAGTCATTCATTTGGGTTAAAGTTATGTGGTACAGGAAGAGCACAGGTTTTGTTAAATAGAGTTGGGCTAGAGATGTGCTTTGTGTGTTTGTTTTGTGCTGGTCTCAGCCTATCAATGATTAACGTTGTGGTTGGACAAACACTTATGTTTCTTATTAATATTGCAGAATGCCCTTCAGCAATAACCATCAGGAAACTTTAAGAAAATAGAAGTTTTATTACTTACAGAATCTTCAAATTACACAGTACACCTAGGGCTACACAGCAAGATTACAGGTGAGAAAATGTGGGCAAAGGCCTTGGATTCTGCTTTTATTGGAGTTGAGAGTGGGGTCCCAGGGTTTGATGAGCTTACCCTTTATTGGTAAATGTACAACATAAGAGCAGAAATTTAAAGGATAGGAATAGCAAAAACCACTGAAGTAGCCTAAATGGTTAGTTATTGAAATGAACCAAGATCTCTAAAACAACGGAGACTCAATAGGGGAGGCAGCCTGGCTCTTTATCCAGTCATGTGTTTGGCAGTGTGTTTACTGAGATACCTCTGTTGAAGTGGATGTCTCTTTGAAATAGTTGCCTCAGCAATCAAAACTTAAGTCAGGTACTTACATTACAAAAAAGAAGAAAAGGAAACCATCAGGGTTTGTACTACAATCCACCCTGTGATTCCAAAGCATCAGAGTTAACGGTGAAGACATTAACTGCCTGGGTAGCTGATATGCTAAAATTCAAAGGTAGGGCATGTGGTAAATTGGAAAGTATATATCTAAATAGGATTATAGTAGCAAATCCTATAATAATTATACAAGCAATAGTCTGAAATCCAGCCTGTATATCCATTGTCTCAAACTTGAAGTTTCCAAACATGAAAATGGGTCATTTATTGCAGGGGCCAGCACTGTGAATATGTTCAAGGATTTGGAATATTTGAACTAAGAAGCCTTGGAATTTTGTGGAATATTTTTAACATCTGGTATAAGTAGGCTTGAATCTATCCTGAGTTGGTGGATTGTTCCATATCTCATCAAACCAGTCACTTAGTCCTGAAAATAGGTCAATTCAGCTAAAGGTTGTGTCTCATTTCAGGATACAATGATGCATGTGGGCTTCCAAAATTTGGCCTACATGGTGCAAGTATTTGCAACAGGTTATTTACTAAGAGGCATTTTTATGAAACAAAAGGGGAAAAAAAGGTTAATAATTGAAGCAGACTATAACCCCAGTTTCTGAGTTCAGAAGGCAGCCAGAGATTTCTAGATGTCAGGCTCAAACATCCTCAAGTGGATTGGGGGCAGGCAGTGGCAATTAGGTATATTCTCCTGGTTTGCAGTTTGAATGTCTCTGGATCTTTCTGAGTGGCCCATGCAGCAACAGGCATGAAGATTGTCCATCCATACATGAGCTGTTGCGATGATTTCTCTGAAGTTTTTTATCATTTTCCCAAATTAGGTGGCATGCCTTATGGAAAAGGGCATTTTTAGTTCTTGACAATTCCAAGTCGGAAGGGTGGAAGAAAAATTGGAAACATTAGTTTGGAGAGTTGTAGCCAGATATCAGAGGAAATGAGAATAATTCAGTATCTAGTTCGGTTATGGGTAGAGAAACAACACCATAAAGACAAGAGCACTGGAATTTGATATCCACAAAGGTGTGTTACTGTAACATAAATTTTTCTCTCTGTAATCACCATTTCTATCAGAGATAAATAAGATTAATTTGTTTTTAAAATAAATCTAATCTCATTAAACTTGGCCTGGTTATTTACATTAAATGTAGCAAGAATATCGATTAACCATATAGACTCAAATCTGTTTTGCTGGAACATTTCCTAAGGAATCCCAGATTGAATTTTTAAAGGACTCTCAAGACTAAGACACCAAATCAAGGACTTAACATCAGACTTCACTTGTTATACCTGTAGATTTAAGTAAATTCCTCTTTTCTTGAGGTTCCCAAAATATCCTGAAGTTCCTAAGCATTCCAGGCAGTGACCATCTTTGTTCCCCTGGTGGGAATCCTATAAACAAGCTACCAGGATAGTCTTTCCAAGGGGCTTTAGGGGTTCCATAAAGTCAACCTTACTTCTTTAAAGTGGTTTGGTTATATCTTAGCCTATGTATGTCTCTTTCAAATATGACGTTCCAGTCAAAGACCTGGTAATATAAGCTACATTTCCAATTATGTCTTGTTATAAGGAGAACAGATTCTTATTGAACTTATGCAAATAACTACCTTGCCATGGAAATAAAAATACTCTCTGAGTTTCTGAAATCCAGAGGAATCAGGTAGGGAGAAAACATACTTGTTTCATCTTTGCCTGCCAAGCTATATTTTAACAAATTGCTGTAAATCACAGTTAGCTTAAGATAAAAAAGATTCCTTAAATCTGGAAAACAAAAGAGGAGAAAACCAGCAATATCGCAAATATACAGTAATAAGAATTATAATCATCCTCATTAGTTAGTTCAGTCCCATGTAATTTATTCTTGTTGAACTTCTGTGTTCTCTTTTCCACTCTGAAATAACCAACTTTACCTTGGAACAAAATTATTTTATTTTCCCTCAACAAAGATGCATCTTCATTCTTCTTAACCTCTCTTACCAAAAACATATAGGTTATTTTCCTTGCATACAGAGATGTTTCCCTTATAATTTATAGTGTTTTAGATTAGGTATATTATAATTTTTACATATATTATAATATTATAATTCTAAACCATAGTATCTAGTAAAAACAAAGTAAGAAGTTGTAAATTGTTGTCCTAGCATTCTTCAGATTGGCAAACTTAATACATTTTATAATTTCTAGAAACAAATACTTTTTCATAGTACAATATTTAATATGACATGGCATGTTTACTAACAACCCCAAATTTATCTTTAGTTTCCCTGTAATAAGGAAGCCACAGGTAGATAAACCTATGTTCAGTAATTAATGATTCATGATTTTATCTTATTTGGAAATTATCAAGATATTCAAGAAATTCCCATCACTTAACGAAACTCAAAAGTTTAACATTACCGAAAAGATTTTGGAAGTTATTTTTAAGTGCATATACCTTAAAATAGAATTATTGCTAAAAGTTCACCTAAAAATTCTTATCCCACTTACATCTATCTAAATCATCCAACAATAATGTTTTAGACTACTCATGAAAACTTCATGAGATGTTAAACTGTGTCAGCCAAAACAGTTGTCAAACAATTTTTCTTGCTGACAAATTAGCCAAGCTACTTTTCTTGCTAATTTTGTAACAGAGATAACATGAACTTATTTGATAGATAAACCTAGGTATAATAAAAGATGTTAATCTGCACTATATTTAATAATGATAATTCTGAAGACACACATATTCTAATTAAATCAACAAATTTCAACTAGCTTTTATTTACTGAGGATTATCCCAGATCATGTGAACTTTAAAAACTTTAAAAACTTGCATTATTTTCTGTATTTTTGAGTTTTAGGAATATTTAATTATAAGTGCTTACCTTTAAGCCAATTAAATAGAGCTCTTTACAAATTAATTTTGGCAATGCCATCTGGAGGTAGAAAAACATCATACATCTACAACATACATATATACAGCACACAAACATACAGCAAAACACAAACAGATCTTACAGCTTAAGTTCTAAAATTTTAGGCATGTGTCAGGTATAATAATATAAAACTCACTAGTTTATAAAAGAACAGTTGGATTCAAACCTTTTTTTTTTCTTTTAATCTTATGCCAAGTGTGGGCATTGTTTTTTTGTTTTTTGTTTTTTTTTTTTTTTTTTTTTGCCTCCTGGAATGATTACATTTCAAAGACATGGTAAGATTTACATCTTCAAGGAACAGAGAAGGAGTATAAGTTTTCCCCTAGTTTTAGCGTCTTTTGGATGACATTGGCAGTCCCAATTAAAACATAGTATTACCACCTTGTAATGGGAGGTGCCCTGTAAAGAAAAATTCATTGGACTCAGGGTCAAATGGGGCCTTATCAGGGTTCAAAATGAAGAGGGGTTCATTTGGGTCATTACGGTCATGGAAATGATAAACCCATTGAGCTATACCAATTTTGTGCAGCAGCAGATGAGCTTCATCTTACTGTTTTTGATTCACTGTGAACCTTAACAGTGATCACCGTGATGAAAGGATGAGCATGGCACCAGATAATAAATATCCAAGTGAGGAAAGGGAGGGTCAAGATATGAATATCAGTAACTTTAAGGTCCTTTGTTTTCTCTTTTTTCTTCTTATTATTTCTTTTCTTTCCCTTCTTTACTCATCACCAGGGGCTTCAGTAACTCTGCCAGCTTTTCTCTTGTCCTCCTCATGGATGCCTCATGAGGCATATTTCTTAGTTTTGTCCTATTCAGAAGAAAGCAAAGGAGCATCAGAATTTGTGGCATCTTGGCGTAAACAAACATATAGTCCAAATTGATCTTTAAGAAAGTTATTAATTGTAAGGCTTTTAGAGATACTGGCCAGTTGATGTATTTTAGCAGCCATGAGTAACAATTTAGAGCCTGTTCCAAACAATGAATAAAACCCACAATAGCCAATTAGTTCCCCTCTCTCCATCCTGCTGCATGAAATATTTATAAAAAGGTTTGAACTTCAATTCAAGTATATAACCTCAGTTTTTACTTCTTGTTTTTATCCTTCTACCTTAATCTTATGTGCTATTACTGGAAAATTTTGGATGAAATCACGGTTAGCCCTCTTTGTGGATGGCTGCTTTTCTTTCCAGGGTGTCCCAAGAGACCTCTCTGGGATTGGAGTTTGTGCCCCTTAGTGTGATATTACACAGGGTCATTGGGAGAAGTCCCTAGGCCTCTGGAGTGTAATATCAGAGTCTTGACATGTTGGTATGCATGGCACTGAGCAACACCCAATAAGTTTCCATGGGGTTTTGCATTTATCAAGGAGGTGGTGTACCTCTTTGGGATTTTTAGGAGGCACTGGCACTAGATGGTCAGGACATTTGCATTTGTCCATTAATTTTTTACTAACATTACACCAGAGATTGGACCCATCAATTCCCATTGGATGAAGAGACAAAGAACAACACTGGTGAGTGAATTGGTGACACAGAGACCAGAGGCCTCATATTTTCCTTTTGATGGTGCCATTGATTTCTAGTTGCAAGGCTATTTCACTCTTCTGGCATGACTCATTGACTCAGTGGTCACATGTGAAGGTCTCCCATCCTCCTTACACAAGAATTATTTCCTCATGCCTTTAGCCCAGAGCCTCTCCTTGAGTGGCGACAATAACCTTGTGATCCAATCTACCCTTCTTAGCTCTCCTTGGCCTTGAGGCATGGAAGATTCTTATGCACATTAATAGTCAAGTAAGACCTTTATATTTAGTGGAGTAAGCATCACTTTAGACAATAAGGCCTTGATCTCACCACTGGAGAGATCATTGGATAATTATGACAGCCATGACCATTTGGGCTGGAAATTGTAGGCAATACATGCCAGAAGCAGTATGTGAAAGCACGCAGTAGCACAACAGACTTGCAGCAAGCAGTGCTCCTTTCCCAGATGGTGTTACCCACCTGAGCTAGGTAGTTAGTAAATGAGTTGCAAGTGAAGAGCATTTCCCACACTTAATTGCAAAGGCAATTATGCAATCTTGCTGACTATGACTATTGTTTTGTATTGGTCTCAGCCTATCTACAACCAGTGTTGTGGTTGGACTAGCCCTTGTGGTTCTTATTAAAATTGCAAGATGCCCTTCAGCAACAACCATCATAAAACTTTAAAAAATAAAGTTTTATTACTTACAGAATCTGGAAATTACACAGTATACCTGGGGCCACACATCAAGGTCACAAGTAGAAAGAGAGAGTGTGTGCCTCACTGGCTCGGGATTCAGCTTTTATTGGGGTCAAGGGTGGGTGCCTAAGATTTCCTCACTCCCTTTATTGGTGAATTTGCAACATAATAGCAGGAATTTAAAGCATGAGAAGAGAAAAAAAAAAAGTAGCCCAAATGGTCAGCTGTTGAAATCAACCAAGATCTCTAAAAGAAAGGTGGTAGTCAGTGGTAGGAGGTGGCTTGGCCCTTTATCTAGTTATGTGGCTGGCATTGTGTTTATTTGAGATAGCCCTTTTGAAGTGGATGCCTCAGCAATAAAAGCTTAAACTAGAAGGTAGTATTACAAAAACAAATAAACAAACAAACAAAGACAACTGTCAGGAATTATACTACAGTTTTCTTGACCAAATGGCTCAAACTCCTCAAGTCACAATTTCTTTACATGTTAAATGGCGATAATTGAACCTCACACATATGACTTTATTGTGAAGACTATAATACTTGATATATAAAAAGTGTTTAGCACAAGGCTAGCATGTTGTTGGAAAAAAGGTAACTGCCTTAGATGTGTACAATATCATTGATAGTTATTTTAGGTAATGTACTTTTTATTGTGTTATTTTAATGAGTGGCAAAATTAGTATTTTAATACCTATCACTTCCCATGGCTTTCAAAGGTTTACTTTGACAAGGATACCCCCAAGATTTTATTTGCCACAAATTCTTCAGAACTGGTTCCAAGCTTTATTTTCACCTCTCATTAGCTCTAGGTTATGAGCGGTAGAAAAACATTGCAACTCTATGTGTTTCATTGTTTCCTCTCCAAAGAAAACATAAATAATATTATCAACTCCATAAAGTTGATATAATAATAAAATGTCATGTTAGGAATAAAAATGTTAATTATGCAAAGCATATACTTTTATAAGTATTTTTATTTCTTCATGAAATATAAAAGTATTTTGTCCCTCTAATTCAATATTTATTTAAAGAGACTATGGTTATTGCTTGATTTGAGGACAGGCTGTTCTTAAGGTATTTTTTCTTTCTTTCTTGATAAGTCTTTTTTCCCATCATTATAGAGATACAATTTATATATAACATTGTGTAAGTTTAAGGTGTACAATGTGATACTTTCATACACATATATGTTATGAAATGATTACAACAATAAGATTGGTTAAGATCTCCATCACCTCACTAATTACCACTTTGCTTTTGTGGTGAGTACATTTTAGATATATTGTCTTAACAACTTTCAAATATATAATACAAAATTGTTAATTCCAGCTATCATGTCATACATTAGATCCTCAAAACTTATACATATTAAAACTGGAATTTTGTTCCCTTTGACCAAGATCTCCCCATTTCTCTGCCCCCAGTCCCTGGCAACCATCATTCTAATCTCTATTTTTGTGGGTTCAACTTTTTAGATTTCACATATAAGAGAAATCAAGCAGCATTTCTCTCTTATTTCACTTAATATAATGCTTCTAAGGTACATCTGTGTTGTCACAAACAGCATGATTTATATCATATGCCTAAAGAATTTCATGTGTATATATACAGTTTTTTTTTTTTTTTATCATTTCACCTAGTTGTGGCATTTACAACTCAGTGCTCTGGATGAGATGAGAAAAAAATAGGCTTCTCTAGCAGCATCACACACAGCTGGTAAAGCCAGGCACTCAGGCACAGCCTCTCACTTTCCCCTGAGGGAGAAATTACTGGCCAAGAAGGTCTCTAATGGCACTGAGCTGTTAGCCTTGAAGGAGGGGTAACACAGGTAAACTGAAATTGTTGCTTTTATCCACTTCCGTGAGTCCAATCTTGGACATACTTTTACTCCAGTGGCATACTACAACTTCTCTGCTGGATTCTTGGACTTTGATAGAGGCATTTTTGTCTGTGTGTTTTTTGGGGGGATGTCTGGTGAAGATGGCAGTAAACTTTAATTCTACCATGTTGATGTCACTTTCTCTTGCTTGATAATTCTGATTCAAATTTGGATTTGGTTTTCTCACACCCTAGATAACAAAACTGCAGAATGTGGGAATAATTCTAAATGACATGCTTTGTTTCAATGACATCACCCAAGGAAGTCACTACAATTATCATTATTACCATTTGTTGAAATAGACATTATATTTTAGAACAGTTTTGGAGTTGCAAAAAGATTGAAAAAATATTACAGAGAATTCCCATATATCCTGTATCTAGTAGCCTTCATAATTAATATCTCATGTTATTATTAGGTTGGCCAAAAGTTCATTTGGGTTTTCCATAAGATGTTACAGAACAACTTTTTGACCAACCCAGTATATATTTATTACAATTATTAATCTTATATTAATATATTATTAACTAATGTCCACACTTTTTTATTGAAGTATAGTTGACTTAAAAGATTATATTAGTTTCAGGTGTATAGCATAGGGATTCAATAATTTTATAGATTTTGTGCCAGTTAAAGTTATTAAAAAAAAATGGTTATATTTCCCTGTGCTGTACAATATTTTCTTCTTGCATATCTAGTTTGTACATATTTTGTATCTCTCAATCCAATAGCCCTATCTTGCCCTTCCCCCCTTCTCTCTACCCACTGGTGTTGACCAGTTTGTTTTCTATATCTATGACTCTGTTACTGTCTTGTTATATACATCCATTTCTATTATATTTTAGATTCCATGTATAAGTGATAACATACAGTATGTGTAAGTGATAACATATAATGTGTGTGATTACATACAGCATATGCACAAAGGAATATATATGTATATACATATACATACATATAACACCTTTTATCCTTTTATCTTATCTATTTATCTGTTAATGTACACTTGGAATGCTTCCATATCTCGACTATTGTAAAGCTGCTATGAACACTAGAGTGCATGTATCTTTTCGAATTACTGTTTTCATTTTTCAGCTATATACTAAGGAGTTGAATTGCTGGATTATATGGTACTTCTATTTTAGTTTTTTGAGGAACTTCCATACACATACAGTTTTCCATAGTGGATGTACCAATATACATTCCCACCAAGAGTGTACAAGGGTTCGTTTTTCTCCAAACCTTCACCGTCATTTGTTATCTGTATACTTTTGATGACAGCCATTCTGATAAGTGTGAAGTGATAACATTGTAGTTTTGATGTGCATTCCTCTAATAATTAGCAATGTTGAGCATTTTTCATGTGCAGAACACTCTTTGACTTGATAGAAATATTTTTTACCTGTTTTCTAAGGCAAAAGAAATAAAAGCAGAAATAAACAAATTGGACCTAATTAAACTTAATAGGTTTTTCTCAGCAAAGGAAACCATCAACAAAATGAAAAAACAATCTTCTGAATGGGGGAAAGATTGCAAATTATATAACTGACAAGGAGTTAATGTCCAAAATATATAAACAGTTCACACAACTCAACACCAAAAACAAATTAACAAACAAACAACCTGATTAAAGTATAGGTAGAAGACCTGAATAGACATTTTTCCAAAGAATATAGATAGATAGATGATAGATACATAGATAGGTGATAGATAGATAGATGATAGATAGATAGAAAGATATAGATAGATAGATGGACAGCAGGCACATGAGTTTGTCATAAATGACCTGTATTATGTTGATAATTTTTCCCTGTATACCAAATTTGATGCAAGATTTTATTGTGAATGGATTTTGATTTTTGTCAAATGTTTTTCTGCATCTGTTGAGATAATCATCTGATTTTTATCCTTCCTTTTGTTATTGTGGTGCATCACACTGATTTGATTCGCAAATACTGAACCATCCTTGCAACCCTGGAATAAATCCCACTTAATCACGTTGTATGATCTTTTCTATATATTGTCTTACTTTTTTTTGATATTTTGTTGAGGATTTTTGCATCTATATTCATCGATGATATTGACTTGTAATTTTCTTTTATTAGCATCTTTGTCTGGCTTTCATATGAGGGTACTAGGGGCCTTGTAGTATGTATTTGGCAGTGATCCATCATGTTCAATTTTCTTGAATAGTTTGAGAAGGATAGGTACTAATTTTCTTTTTATATTTGGTAGAATTCCCCATTGATGCTGTCTATTCTTGGGATTTTGTTTGCTGGGAATTTTTTCATTACTAATTCAATCTCACTACTGGTGTTCTGTCTGTTCAGACTATCTGTTTCTTCCTTATTCAGTCTTTGCAGGTTCTTTGTTCCTAGAATTTGTCCATTTCTTCAAGGTTGTCCAATTCGTTGGCATCTAACTGTTCACAGTATTTTCTTATGATACTTTGTATCTCTGTGGTATTAGTTATTATTTCTCCTCTTTCTTTTCTTATTTTGTTGATTTGGGTCCTCTCTACTTTCTTCTTGATGAGCATGGCTAAAAGTTTATCAATAATGGTTATCTTTAAAAAAAAACAATTTCCTGGTCTCATTGAACTTTATCATACTTTTGGTCTCTATTTTATCTATTTCCTCTCTGATCTTTATAATTTTCTTTCTTTTTCTGTCTTTGGGTTTTGTTGTTCTTTTTCTAATTCTTTTACATGGTAAGTCAAATCATTTATATGAGATTTTCTTGTTTCTTGAGGAAAGCCTGTATCACTATAAACTTCCCTCTTAGAACTGCTTTTGCAACATCCCATAGTTTTTAGAAAGTTGTGTTTCAATTTTCATTACTCTCAAGGTATTTTCTTATTTCCTCTTTGATTTCTTTCTTGACCTATTTATTCATAAGTAGCATATTGTTTAGTCCCTATGTGTTTGTGCTATTTTCATTTTTCTTTCTGTAATTGATTTCTAGTTTCATACTGTTGTGGTGAGAAAAAATGCTTGATATTATTTCTATCCTGTTACATGTATTGAAACTTGTTTTGTGGCCTAGCATGTGATCTATTCTGGAAAACATTCTATGGGCTCTGGAAAATAATGTGTATTCTGCTGTTTTGGATAGAATGTCTGTTAAATATCTACAAACTCCAACAGGTCTATTGTGTCATTTAAGACCACTGTTGCCTTGTTGATTTTCTGTCTTGATGATCTTTCCATTGATGTTAGAGGGGTGTTAAAGTCCCCTGCTATTATTGTATTAATTTCAGTTTCTACCTTTATGTCTGTTTATAGTTGCCTTATATGTTTAGGTGCTGTATATGTTAACAAATGCATATTCTCTTCCTGTATTGATCCATTTATTAATATGTAATGTTATCTTTGTCATTTGTTAAAGACTTTGTTTTAAAGTCTATTTGTCCAATATGAATATTGCTACCCCCATTTTTTGTCATTCCCATTTTCAAGAAATATCTTTTTTTCATCCCATCACTTTCAGTCTGTGTGTATCTTTAGCTCTGAAGTAAATCTGTTATAAGCAGCATATATATGGGACTTGGCTTTTATCCAGTCAGTTATCCTATATCTTTTGATTGGAGTATTTATTGTATTGACATTTAAAGTAATTATTTATAGGTATATACTTATTGCCATGTTGTTACTTGTTTTCTGGTTGTTTTTGTAGTTATTCTCTGTTCATTTCCTCTTTTTGCTTTATCCCTTTTGGTTTGATAATTAGTAGTATGCTTGTGTTCCTTTGTTCCTAGTTTTTGTGTATCTGTTTTAGGTCTTTCATTTGTGATTACCATGGGGGTCATATACGTTGACCTATAACTATATGTACTTTTTTGGTAAACTGGTAGTCATTTCAGTTCAAACACAAAGATCTACATATTTTACTCCCTTTCCCCATATTTTGTGTTTTTGATGTTATATTTTACATCTCCATGTAAAATATAATGTATACTTAACTTTATCATAGTTATAATTGATTTTATACTTTTTGTGTTTTAATATTCATAATATATTATTTAAGTAGTTGGTCCTCAGAAATTACTATATATTTGCCCTTTTCATTTCCTATAGATCCTCACCTCTTGCTATAGCCTTTTCTCTTCCACTTAGAGAAGATCCTTTAATATTCCTTTTAGGATAGGTTTAGTATTGATAAACTGTTTTAGATTTGCTTATCTGAGAAGTTATTTCTCTCTCCTTCAATTATAAATAATAATCTTGCTAGGTAGATTATTCTAGGTTGCAGGTTTTCCTTTTCAACACTTTGAATATATTGTTCCACTGTCTTCTGTTCTATAGTTTCTGCAGAAAAATCAGCTGATACCAAAAGTAAACAAAAAAGACCTAATTAAACTTATAAGCTTTGGCACAGCAAAGGAAACTATGGAATAGGAGAAAATATTTGCAGACAATGCAACTAACAAGAGAGTAATTTCCAAAATATGCAGCTATACAGCTCAATATGAAAAATACAAATAACCCCATCAAAAAATAGTCAGGAGACCTAAATAGACATTTCTCCAAGAAGACATACAGGTGGCAAATAGATACATGAAAAAAGTGTAGATCAAAACTACAATGAGGTATCACCTCACACCAGTCTGAATGGCCATCATCAAAATGTCTACAAACCTGGGAGGAAGATGGTGGCAAAGTAGAAAGACATGAAGTGCATCTCCCTCCACAGATGCATCAGGAATACATCAAAAGATGCAATAATTCCCGTAGAAACCTGGCTGAACACTAGCAGAAGACCTTGGACACCAGAAAGGACTGCAAAGATCCCAACATAACTGGGTAGGAAACCCCCACCAATCTGATGGGGAAACCCCCTCCCTAATGAGGAATATGATTGTGAGGCATTTGGGGCTGTCCAAAATGGGTGAAGCAGCTGATCTGTGGCAGACAGGAAAGAGTCAGAAACACATAGAGCATCTGTTCCACAGCTCTGCACGTCCCAAACTGAGATGTGGGCCCACAGCAGTACAGGGGATCTGGGACCTGGAACGTGGAAACTGGAGAAATGGTTCAGGTCAAGAAACCTTGTTGGATGTGGGGAGATGGACTGAGGATAGAGGAGGGAAGAAATCCACAGCAGACAATACCTGCTGCAGAAAGTTGGGTGGCCATGGTGGCAGGACGCTACTTCTGAGTCACAAGCAAGGGGGAGGAGCCACTGTTGTAGCCTCTTTTGGCACCTGCAATGAACAAAGGGAGGCCCCCTCTGGGCCTGGTTGTCACAGTTGACAAGGGATAGAAAAAGCCTCATGGGGTGGCTGGCCTGGTGTGCCTGCTGCCAAGAGCTAGAAGAAGTCCACCGAAAAAGACATCTCTGGAGACATTTCACTTACACCTGATCCCACTGGCTTCCCTCTGCAATCAGCACTGCCACTGCAGCCAGGACTCCTGTGACCCAGGCAGGGCACGATGCTGAGTCACACGCAGGGGAAGGAGCCACTATTGTACCCTCTATCTCTCCACACACTGTTGCCTAGGGACGAACAATAAAGGAAGATACACTGGTCACAGAGTAATACAAAAAGCCCCCAAGGGCTTCCCCTCAGGTGCCTTGCACTGGGCACCAGTAAAGAACCACACTAAGGCCAGATTTCCTATACCCACAGCTGCTGGCATCCCTGCACATTTGGCATCACTCCCAGGGCTCCCACAATTCAACCAGAGCAATACTGTTGAGTCACATGCAGGGAGAGGAGCCACTATCAAAGCATTTCTCTCCCCACACACCTCCATCTGCAAATGAACAATAAAGGAAAGCCTCACTGAGGCAGACCCAAAGAGTTCCAAGGCAGCCTCAGGAGCAGACTCTGGCAGTTAGACCACATGGAGAAGCAGGGACAAAAAAAGCTGAACACCAGGGACAGAGGGACTAAGGAAGAGATTCTAAAATCTTTCCATTAGATATACATGCTGCAGACTAAATCCCCATGATCAGCTATGTAGACCCTATGTCTTTGGAAAATCGGAATAGACAATGAATATTCCCACAAATGAAAAAGGTCTAGCTCTGGCAGCTGTGGACTGTGGGAGCAAGCACACACAGGAATTGGGCCAGATCAAAGCCTAAGTCAACCCCATAGGACCCACAGACATTCCAGAGTACAAACCAGAGGCAGCGGGGGGCCCCTTGGGGAGGCAAAGGTGGCCTGAGGCTCAAGGCATGCACAAGGACACTTACAGCTGAGACTCCAAGGAAAGAGAATTATTATTATTAATTCTATTGATTTGTTCCATTCTGTTGTCAGTACTGGCCTTTTATTATTATTATTATTATTATTATTATTATTATTATTATTATTATTATTATGTTAGTCCTAAGGGATCTTTAAGTTTTATAACATACTTTTTATTCTATTTTTAACTTCTTTTATCCTTTTTAAATATTTCTATTTCTACCTAGCTTTTCTGTAGTGCTGTTTTTCTCCCCCCTCTTCTTTTCTTTTTTATCTTTAATACATTTCTATTTTCTTTTCTTCTTTTTCTTTTTATATTTCCAGTCATAGTGTGCTCTTCTCTTACTCTGTGTTTTATCACCTTTTATTTTATTTTATACTTTTAAATAATATTATCAGTCTGCTCTGTTTCCTTGCTTAATTCTTCAGATGACATACTGCTTTGATTTTTGTTATTAGGTTTTGTCTTTATCTTAGTTCTAATTATACCCATTTGATTTCATTTTGGGGATCTTCAGTCTATCCAATTGTTCTCTTGCTCTTTGTTATATTTGCTCCTTGTCTCTATTTGGTCCGTGTTATATTTGGTCCTCGTTTTCACAATCCCATTTTTTTTTTTGTTTTGCTTTGTTTTGTTTGTTTCTTTTGTTTTTGAATTTTTGTTGGTTTTCACTTTTTCTGTTTGCATTCTAGAGATCTTCAATCAGGTTGTTCTAGTGCATTATGTTCTTTGGATTCTGTTTTTGTTTTTCTTGTGCATGTATGTGTTTCCTTCATTCACTATTTTTTGTTTGACTTAACTTTTTACCATTAGCTTGGGGCTTGGATAGTCTTTTTTAATCCCCTTTATTGCTGGGATGAGCAATCTCTGGAGTATGGATTCCTCGACCAGAAGTTAAGTTGGAGGCTCTGGGGAGGGAGCACCAAGTACAGGGTACAAGATCACTAGAGAGACCTCAGCCACAGGGAAGATTAACCACAGAGACATCAGATGGAGGCCTCTATCAGAGTCTAAGACAAGGCTTCACTTGACTGCAAGCAACTGCCAGTACTGGATACCTCACATCAAACTACAAAATACAGGAACACAAATACATCCATCAGCACACAGACTACCTAAAGCCACATTAAGCTTACCAATACCTTAAACACACCACATGACATGGCCCAGCTCATTAGAGAGAAAAGAATGAGATCCACACACAAGAAACAAGGCACCAGACCATCCCATCAGTGAGCATACTCAAGACACTGCAGCAACCCCACTAGAGGGGGCAGAGAATAGAAACAAGAGGAATTACTACTAAGCAGAGTAGGGAAAGGAGAAAGTAAATAGTATAAATTAGACAAAATGAGAAAACAAAGAAACACCTTGCAGGCAAAAGAGCAAGATAAAAACCCACAAGACCAAATAAATGAAGAGGAAATAGGCAAATTGCCTGAAAAAGAACTGAGTAATGATAGTAAAGACGATCCAAAATCTTGAAAACAAAACAAAGAAAATACAAGAAACATTTAATAAGGACCTAGAAGAACCAAAAAGCAAACAAACAGTAATGAACAACACAATACCTGAAATTAAAAATACTCTAGATGGAATAAACAGCAGAATAACTGAGACAGAAGAATGAGGAAGTGAGCTGGGAGACAGAAGGGTGGAAATAACTGCCACAGAGCAGGAAAAAGAAAAAAGAATAAAAAGAATGGACACAGTCTCAGAGACCTTGGGGACAACATTAAGCCCACAAACATTTGAATCATAGGCATCCCAGAAGAAGAAAAAAAGAAAGGATCTGAGAAAATATTTGAAGAAGTAATAGTGGAAAACTTCCCCAACATGGGAAGGGAAATAGTTAACCAAGTCCAAGAAGCACAGAGAGTCCCATACAGGATAAACCCAAGGAGAAACACACCGAGGCATATATTAATCAAAATAATGAAAATGAAACACAAAGAAAAGATATTAAAAGCAGCAAGAGAAAAGCAACAAATAACATATAAGGAAAAACTCATAAGGATAACCACTGATCTTTCTGCAGAAACTCTGCAGGACACAAGGGAGTGGCAGGATATATTTAAAGTCTTGAAAGAGAAAAACCTACAGCCAAGAATACTCTACCCAGCAAGAATGTCATTCAGATTTGAGAGAGAAATCAAAATCTTTATAGACAAGCAAAAATTAAGAGAATTCAGCTCCACGAAACCAGTCTTAAAAAAATTGCTAAAGGAACTTTTCTAGGCAGGAAACCCAAGAAAAGGAAAAGACTTACAAAAGCAAACCTAAAACAATTAAGAAAATGGTAATAGGAACATACATGTTAATAATTACTTTAAATATAAATGGATTAAATGCCCCAACCAAAAGACACAGCCTGGCTGATCGCATGCAAAAGCAAGACCTTATATATGCTGGCTACAACAAACCCACTTCAGCCCTAGGGACACATACAGACTGAAAGTAAGGGGATGGGAAAAAAATTCTATGCAAATGGAACTCAAAAAAAGCTGGAGAAGCAATACTTATATCATGAAATTTAGACTTCAAAGTAAAGACTATTAGACAAGGAAAGACACTACATAATGATCAACGGATCATTCCAAGAAGAAGATATAACAATTGTAAATATCTGTGCACCCAACATAGGAGCACCTCAATACATAAGGCAAATGCTAACAGCCATAAAAGGGGAAATTGACAATATCAAAATAATAGTAGGAGACTTTAACACAACACTTACACCAACAGACAGATCATGCAAACAGAAAATAAAAAGGATGCACAAGCTTTAAATGACACATTAGACCATCTCGACTTAATTGATATTTACAGGACATTCCATCCAAAAATTACAGAATACACTTTTTTCTCAAGTGCACACAGAACATGCTCTGGGACAGACACAACATGGGTCACAAATCAAGCCTCGGTAAATTCAAGAAAATTGAAATCATATCAAGCATTTTCTCTGACCACAACACCATGGGACTAGATACAAATTACAGGGGAAAAGCTGTAAGAAATAAAAACACATGAATGCTAAACAATAAACTATTAAACAACCAAGAAATCACTGAAGAAATCAAAGATGAAATCAAAAAATACCTAGAAAAAGATGACAATGAAAACACAACAACTCAAACCCTATGGGATGCAGCAAAAGCAGTTCTAGGAGGGAAGTTTATAGCAATACAATCCTACCTCAAGAAACAAGAAAGATCTGGAATAAAGAATCTAACCTTACACCTAAAACAATTAGAAAAAGAAGAGCAAAGAAACCCCAACGTGAGCAGAAGGAAAGAAATCATAGAGATCAGTTCAGAAATAAACAAAAAAGAAATGAAGGAAACAATAGTATAGATTAATAAAACTAAAAGCTGGTTCTGTGCAAAGTTAAACAAAACTGATAAACCATTAGCCAGACTCATCAGGAAAAAAAAGGGAGAAGACACAAATCAACAGATTTAGAAATGAAAAAGATGTCACAACTCACACTGCAGAAATACAAAAGATCATGAGAGAATACTACAAGCAGCTACATGCCAAAAAATTGGATAACCAGGAAAAAATGGATAAATTCTTAGAAAAGTACAATCTTACAAGACTGAACCAGGAAGAATTAGAAAATATGAACAGACAAATCACAAGTACTGAAATTGAGACTTTGATTAAAAATCTCTCAACAAACAGAAACCCAGGACCAGGTGGCTTCACAGGCGAATTCTATCAAATGTTTTGAGAAGAACTATCACCAACCCTTCTCATACTCTTCCAAAATATAGCAGAAGTACCGCTCCCAAACTCATTCTACGAGGCCACCATCACCCTGATACCAAAACCAGGCAAAGATGTCACAAAAAAAGAAAATTACAGGCCAATATCACTGATGAATATAAATGCAAAAATCCACAGCAAAATACTAGCAAACAGGACCCAACAGCACATTAAAAAGCTCATACACCATGATCAAGTGGGGTTTATCCCTGGAATGCAAGGATTCTTCAATATATACAAATCAATCAATGTCATACCTCATATTAAATTTATTTCTTTTTTTTTAATTATAGGCTATGTTGGGTATTCATTGTTGCACACGGGCTTTCTCTAGTTGATGCAGGTGGGGGCTACTCTTTATTGTGGTGCATGGGCTCCTCATTGTTGTGGCTTCCCTTGTTGCAGAGAACAGGCTCTAGGTATGTGGGCTTCAATAGTTGTGGCACATGGGCTTAGTTGTTCCACAGCATGTGGAGTCTTCCCAGAGCAGGGCTTGAACCATGTCCTCTGCATTAGCAGGCATATTCATAATCACTGGGCCATCTAGGAAGTCTCATATTTAAAAAAAATGAAAGATAAAAACCATATGCTCATCTCAATACATGCAGAAAAAGCTCTTGACAAAATTCAAAATCCATTTATGATTAAAACTCTCCAGAAAATGGGCATAAAAGGAAATTACCTCAACATAATAAAAGCCATATATGAAAAACCAAAAGCCAACATCATTCTCAATGGTGAAAAACTGAAAGCATTCCCTCTAAGAACAGGAACAAGGCAAGGCTGAACACTCTCACCACTGTTATTCAACATAGTTTTGGAAGTTTTAGCCACAGCAATCAGAGAAGAAAAAGAAATAAAAGGAATCCAAATTGGAAAAGAAGAAGTAAAATTGTCACTCTTTGCAGATGACATGATATTATACATAGAAAACCCTAAAGACTCTACCAGAAAACTGCTAGCACTAATTGATGGATTTAGTAAAGTAGCAGGATACAAAATTAATGCACAGAAATCTCTTGCATTCCTATACACTAACAATGAAAAAGCAGAAAGAGAAATTAAGGAAACGTTCCCATTTACCACAGGAACAAAAAGAATAAAATACGTAGGAATAATCCTATCTGAGGAGGCAAGAGACCTGTATGCAGAAAACTATAAGACACTGATGAAAGAAATCAAAGAGAACACAAACAGATGGAGAGATATATCATGTTCTTGGATTGGAAGAATCAACATTGTGAAAATGACTATGCTACCCAAAGCCATTTGCAGATTCAATGCAATCCCTATCAAATTACCAATGGCATTTTTCACAGAACTAGAACAAGAAATCTTATGATTTGCATGGAAACACAAAAGACCCCAAATAACCAAAGCAATCTTGAGAAGGAAAGATGGAGTTGGTGGAATTAGCCTTCCTGTCTTCAAACTATACTGCAAGGCCACAGTGATGAAGACAGTATGGTACTGGCACAAAAATAGAAAGGAAGATCAATGGAACAGAATAGAGAACCCAGAGGTAAACCCAAGCACATATGGCACCTTATCTTTGACAAAGGAGGCAAGAATGTATAATGGAAAAAAGACAGCCTCTTCAAGAAGTGGTGCTGGGAAAATTGGACAGCTACATGTAAAAGAATGAAATTAGAACACTTCCTAAAACCATACACAAAATAATCTCAAAATGGATTAAAGACCTAAATGTAATGCCAGACACTATAAAAATCCTAGAGGAAAACATAGGCAGAACACTCTATGACATACATCAAAGCAAGATCCTTTTTGACCCACCTTCTAGAATAATTGAGATAAAATCAAGAATAAAGAAATGGGACCTCATGAAACTTAAAAACTTTTGCACAGTGAAAGAAAGCATAAACAAGAGATGAAGACAACCCTCAGAATGGGAGAAAATACTTGCCAATGTAGCAACGGACAAAAGATTAATCTCCAAAATACACAAGTAGCTCATGCAGCTTAATACCAAAAAAGTAAATAACCCAATCCACAAATGGACGGAAGCCCTAAATATACATTTCTCCAAAGAATGCATACAGATGGCCAACAAACACATGGAAAGATGCTCAACATCACTAATCATCAGAGAAATGCAAGTCAAAGCCACAGTGAGGTATTACCTCAGACTGGTCAGAATGGCCATCATCAAAACACCTAGAAATGATAAATGTTGGAGAGTGTGTGGAGAAAAGGGAACTCTCCTGCACTGTTGGTGGAAATGTAATTTGCTGCAGCCACTATGGAAAAAGAGTTTGGAGGTTCCTTAAAAAAATAAAAATAGAACTACCATATGATCTAGTATTCCCACTACTGGACATATACCCAGAGAAAACCATACTCTATAAAGAAACATGTACCATCATGTTCATTGCAGCACTTTTTACAATAGCCAGGGCATGGAAGCAACCTAAATGCCCATCAACAGATATATGGATAAAGAAGATGTGGCACATAGATACGATGGAATATTACTCAGCCATACAAAGGGATGAAATTGAACTATACGTAATGAGGCAGATAGACCTAGAGTCTGTCATACAGAGTGAAGTAAGCCGGAAAGAGAAAAACAAACACTGTATGCTAACTCATATATATGGAATCTGAAAAAAAAAAAAAAAAGAAATGGTTCCGATTATCCCAGTGACAGGGCAAGAATAAGGATGCACTTGCGGAGAATGGACTGGAGGTCATGGGGTTGGGGGGAGCAAAGGGGAAGCTGGAATAAAGTGAGAGAGTAGCATAGACATATTGACACTACCAACTGTAAAATAGAGAGTTAGTGGGAAGTTGCTGTATAACAAAGGGAGATCAACTCAGTGATGGGTGATGCCTTAGAGGGCCAGGAAAGGGAAGGTTGGGAGGGAGTCACAGGAGGGAAGGGATATGGGGATATATGGATACATACAGCTGATCCACTTTGGTGTACCTCAAAAGTTGGTAGAAGGGTGTAAAGCAATTATATGCCAATAAAGAGCTTAAAATATAAATAATATATACCATTTTAACCATTTTAAGTGTGCTTTTCGGTAGCTTTAGGTACATTTACAATGCTGTGCAACCATTATCACTATCCATTTCCAGAACAATTTCATCAACCCAAACAGTAACTTGGTACTGATTATACAATAATTCCCCATTCTTCCTTTCCCCAAACTCTGTAAACTCTATTATGATTTCTGTACCTATGAATTTGATTATCTTAGATATTCATGTAACTGTATCTAAGAAAAACCAGAGCCTGACAGTATATAAAGGGATTAAAAACAGATTTTAACTTTGGTGTACCCCAGGGGCTGGTACAGTAGTGTGGAGCAATTGTTTTCCAATAAAGAGCTTAATTTTAAATTAAAAAAAATTTGTCAGGAGCTATAAAAATAGATCAAAAGAGACCTCAGTATAGAATTAGACTCATTTCCAAATACAGCATGAAAGAGTAGAGATTTATACCTAAGGATTGAGTGAGTGTCAGTGGATAAATAATTACTAAGGGGAAACATCTGGGTAAGGGACATTTCTGGATAAACTAACTTCACAGAATTTTTGCTGAAGGCAGGCCAAGGTGATTAGATATTCCATGAGGGATGGTGATAACAGGGAATTTGATCAGATACAGAGGGTAATCAGGCTAGAGGTTCCTTGCTATACTAAGTCAGCAAGATTCTTGATAAAGTTGGGAGATACAAAGATGGACACAGAAGTCCAAAGGTTGAGACCTAGTTGGGAAGAGGGTTCAGAGGAATCTGACTAAAATTTGGTCAAAGGGGGTGTCTTTGTTAAATGGAATCATACAGCATTTTTCCTTTTATGTATGACATTTCACTTAACATTTTATTTTCACAGTTCATTGATATTGGAGCATGTGTCAGAGCTTCATCTTTATAAGGCTGAATAATATTCCATTGTATGTGTACCATATTTTATTCATTCATCAATTGAAGGACATTCGTGTTGTTTCAACCTTTGGAACATAATTGTATGAATATCTGTTGGTTCCCTATTTTCAATTCTTTGGGGTGTAGATCAAGAATGTAACTACTGAACGTTGGAATTCTATGTTTATCTTTTTGAGGAAACACAGTACATTTTCCACAGTGGCTGCAACACTTTACATTCCCACCAGCAATACACAAGAGTTTTCATTTCCTCACAGCACTTATTTCATAATAACAATCCTAGTGGGAATGAACTGTTCTCTCACTGTGACTTTGATTTGAATTACCCTGATGATTAGTAATAGTAGTATTGACCATCTTTTATGTGCTCATTGATGATTCATAATATATTCTTTGGAGAAATGTCTATTAAAGTATTTTGCCTATTTTTGAATTAGGTTTTTTTGGGGGTTACCGTTGCATTGTAGGAGTTCTTTATATATTCTGGATGTTAATTTCTTATTAAGTATATGATTTACAAATAATTTTTCCAATTCTGTTGTCTTTCTTGTCTCTCTGTTAATAGAGTTCTCCGAGGCACAAATATGAAGCTTTTAAGCTTGTTGAAATGAAACACCTATGTTTTCATGTTTCCTGTGCTTTTGGTGTCATATCCAAGAAATTTTCATGAAATCCAATGCCATGGAGAATTCCCCTGTTTTTTTTTTTTTTTTTTCTGAGTTTTAGCTCTTATTTTTAAGTATTGGTTCTATTTCAGGGAAATTTTTACATGTGGTGTATGGTAAGAATCCAACTGTATTATTTCCATCTGGATATTTAGTTTTCTAAGCACCAATTGTTGAAAACTCTCCTTTCCCATTTGAATATTCTTGGCACTCATTGAAAAATCGATTGATTGTATATGCAAGGGTTTATTTGTAATTTTTAAAGTTCTAGTCTCTTGATCTATATGTCATTTTTTAATGCCAGTAGCACTGTATTGATTACTGGAGTTTAGTAATAAATTTTTAATACAAGAAGTGTGAGTGTCAACTTGGTTCTTTTTTCCAATATTGTTTTAGCTGTCTGGAGTCCCTCGAGATTCCTTGTGGATTTTAGTATAATTTGAAAAAGAAAAAAATTGTCATTGGGATTTTGGTAAAGATTGCATTAAATCTGTAGGTCACTGTTAATACTACTCTCACCTTAACATTATTACAGCTTCCTGTTCATGAACACAGGATGTATTTGCATTTATCAATGTCTTCTTTAATTTCTTTCAAGTTTCTGAAGTTTTTAGTGTACATGGATTTTTTTTCCTTTGGTTAAATTTATTCAAAATCATTTTATTCTTTTTGATGCTGTTATAAATGGAATTATTTGTTTCCTTTTTGGATTGTTCATCTTACTGTATAAAAGAGCAACAGATTTTTCGATACTGATTGTGTACACTGTAATGGCTTAAATTGTTTATTAGTGTTAACATTTGTTTGTAAATTAGTGTTTTGTGCATATAAGATCATGTTATCTGCAAACAGATTATTTTAATACTATGTTTGTAATTTGTAATTTGATGCCTTTATTTCTTTTTCTGCTTAATTATTTGCACTAGAATTTTCAATACTATGTTGAATAGACATGATGAAAGTGATCATCCTTGTCTGATTCCTTATGTTAGGGGAAGAGTTTTCAGTGTTTCATTATTGAGTATAATGTTAGCTGTGGGATTTTCATAGATGAAGACATCACTCTCTATCACTGGTTTATTGCTTGTATTTGATAACAGAAAGAGGTTTTGAATTTGGCAAATAATTTCTCTGCATTAATTGAGGTGATCATTTGATTTTTTTCCCCTTCATTCTGTTAACATTGTATATTGCATTGATCATTTTCCATATGTTGAGCTATCCTTCCATTTGAGGAATAAATCTCCCTTCATGGTGTTTAGCCCTTTTAATATACTGTTGAATTTGGTTTACTAGTACTTTGTTCAGGATTTTTTCATCACAAATCATAAGGAATATTGGTCTATAATTTTCTTTTCTTATATTTGGTTTGAGATATGAATAATGCTGGTCTCATAGAATGGGTTAAAAGGTGTCAAAAAAAAGTGTCCTCAACTCTTTTATTTGGATAAAATGTTTGAGAAGAATTGGTACTAGTTTTATTTAAATGTTTGGTAGAATTCAACTGTGAAGCTATCTGGTATAGACCTTTCCTTTGTTCAGAGCTTTTTGATTACTGACCCAATCTCCTTACTAGTTATTTCTCTACTGAGATTTTCTAGTTTTGTTTTTTTTTTTTTTTCAGTTTTGATGTCTAGTGTGTGGTATGAACTGAATTGTCCCCCAAAATGTAACTGTTGCAACTCTAACCCCAATGTTACTGTGTTTGGAGACAGAGCTTTTAGGAGGTAATTAAGTGTAAATGGCAAAAGAGTGGGGCCCTAATCTATTAGGATTTCTAGCTTTTTAAGAAGAGGAAGAGAGCAAGCTTTCCTTCTGCCACATGAAGGCACAACAAAAAGATGGCCATCTGCAAGCTAGGAAGTAAGCTTTCACTAGAACCTGACCATGCTGACACCCTGATTTTATACTTCTATTCTCCACAACTGTGAGAAACTAAATTTCTGTTGTTAAAGTCACTCAGTAAATGGTATTTTTTATGGCAGCCTTAGCTGACTCATATAGTTTTTTTCTAGGAATTTGTCCATGTCCCCTAGATTATTCAATGCATGTTCAAATGTTCTTATTCTCTGATAACCTTTTTTTATTTACATAATGTTCCCACATTTATCTCCAATTTTAATAATATGAATCTTTTCTGCTTTTCCTTAGCCAATCTAGCTAATGGTGTGTCAATTTTGTTACCTTTGCAAAGAACCAGTTTTTTTTTTCTGTTGCTCTTCTATGCCTTTTTATTTATATCCACTTTAATATGCATTATTTCCTTCCTTCTGCTAGTTTTGGGTTTAGTGTGTACTTCCTTTTCTATTTTGTTAAGCTGTAAAATTAGGTTACTGATTTGACATTATCCTTTTTAGTGTATACAATTACAACTATAAGTTTCCTTTGTAATACTGTTTTTGTTGCATCCTGAGTTTTTGTTATGTTGCATTTTCCTTTTCTTTGGCCTCATGATATTTTTAAATTTCCCTTCTGATTTCTTCTTTATGCAGATTGTTTACTAAATAAATGCTGATTAATTTATCTGTGAAATTTCCACTTTTCCTTCTCTTATTGATTTCAAGCTTCATTCCATTGTTATTTTTTACTCTGTACGGTTTTAATATTCAAAAATGTATTAAGGTTTGTTTTGTAGCCTAAAATGTTGCCTATCTTGGAGAGTGTTCCATTAGCACTGAGAAAATGTGTTTTCTACTGTTATGAAGTGAGCGTCCTATATATATCTGTCAGGTCTAATAGGTTTATAATGTTGTTCAATTGTTCTGTTAACATACTGATCTTCTTATCTGGTTATTATATCCATTATTAAAAGTGAAGTAATAAAATTTCCATCTTTTTTTTTAACCGCTATTTGTCCCTTTGATTATCTCTGTTTCATATATTTTGGGGCTGTGATATTCAGTACATATATGTTTATAATTGTATTATATTATTGAAGTGACATTTTTACAAATATATAGCATCCTTCCTTGTGTCCTGTAACAGTTTTTGACTTAAAGCCTATTTTCCATATTGGTATAGGCACCTCAACTCCTTTGTGTTACTATTTATATGGAATATATTTGTCCATCCTTTCACTTTCAACACATTTGGGTCATTAAACCTGAAGTGAGTCTCTTTTAGACAGAATATCATTGGATAATATATTTTTATCTATTGTACCAATCTATATCTTTTGATTTTAAGCTTAATCCATTTACATGTAAAGTAATTATTGACAATGAAGAAATTACTTCTGCAATTTTGTTATTTTTTCTGTATGTCATAACTCCCCCTACCCATTTTCTTCTTTACTAATTCTTTTGTATTTATTGGAAACATTTTTATGAGAGATTCTGACTCCTTTCTCATTTCCTTCTGTGTATAGTTAAAAGATATTTTCATGGTGTGACATATCATCCTAAATTTATAACAATCTATTTTGAATTGATACAAATGCTCTAGTCTGTATCCATTGATCTATGTTCCTATTCTTTTTCCAATTTCACATTGTCTTGATTGATAAATATTTATATTTATTCTTCAAATTAGATACTGTCAGCCTACAGACATTGTACTTCTTCAGTATCATGTGAGCTATTTGATGTCTTTTGCCTTTCTATATAATCTCTGTAATCAGTTTGTTGATATCTACAAATTATCTTGCTGGACATTGATTGAGATTACACTAAATCTATATACCGCATTGGGAATAATTGATATTTTAACAATTTTGAGTTTCCTAAACCAAAAAATGGAACACTTCTTCATTAATTTACCTTTATTTCTTTCCTCAGAATGTTGCAGAATTTCATAAGTTGATCTCGTGCATATTTTGTTAGATCAGCATTTAATATTCATTTTTGCCAATAGTTTAAATGACATTGTGTTTGGGGCTTCCTGTGTGGCACAGTGGTTGAGAATCCACCTGCCAATGCAGGGGACATGGGTTCAATCCCTGCTCCAGGAAGATCTCACCTGTCGTGGAGCAACTAAGCCCGTGCGACACAACTATTGAGCCTGCACCTTAGAGCCTGTAAGCCACAACTATTGAGCCCATGTGCTGCAACTACTGAAGCCCACGCGCCTAGAGCCCATGCTCCACAACAAGAGAAGCCACGACAATGAGGAGCCCATGAACCACAATGAAGAATAGCCCCCACTCACCGCAACTAAAAAGAAAGCCTGCACACAGCAAAAAAGACCCAACACAGCCAATAAAATAAATAAATAAATAAATTTAAAAAAATAAAATAAAATAAATGACACTGTGTTTTTAGTTTCAAGTTGCAATAATTCATCGCTACCATATAGGAAAACCATTGCATTTGTGTGCCAACTTTATATCATGTGACATTGCTATAATCTCTAAGTATTTGCAGGAGACTTATTTTTATCAATGTTTTGTGATTTTCTACATAGACAATTATGTCATTTATGAAGAAAGATCATTCTAATTTTTCCTTCCTGAAATGTATAAAATGCACTGTCTTTTCTTTTCTCATTGTACTAGCTTGGACTTCCAGTGAAAAGTTAGATAGGAGTAGTGAGAGTGAACACCCTAGCCTTGTTTCTGATTTCTTGTTAGGTTTATACATCTTAAGGATTGATAGGTCTTTTAGGAGAATGGACCACCCTGTCATTATGTAATGCCCCTCTTCACCTTTGATAATTTAATTTTTCTGAAGTTTTACTTGTTTGAAGTTAATATAGGTACTCCAGATTTCTTTTGATTCTTGTCAATATAATGTATCATTCTCAATTCCCTGAACTTTTTTCAATTAATTTATTTTTTTAGTATTTTTTTCTTTTGATCTTTATTTCAGTATTATAGCTCTACAGTTTTGTGCCAGTTTCCACTGTACAACAAAGTGAAACAGCTGTATTTATACATATATTCTCATATCCCCTCCTTCTTGAGCCTCCCTCCCACATTCCCTATCCCACCCCTCTAGGTCACCACCATGTATCAAGTTGATCTCCCTGTGTTATGCAGTTGTTTCCCACATGCTATTTTACATTGCATAGTGTATAATTGTCAATGCTATTCTTTCACTTTGTCACATCTTCTCCTTCCCTCCCTCCCTGTGTCCTCAAGTCTGTTCTCCACAGCTGCATCTTTATTATTCCTCTGCCATTGAGTTCATCAATATCACATTTTTTAGATTCCATATATATGTGTTAGAATATGGTATTTGTTTTTCCCTTTCTGACTTACTTCACCCTGTATGAGAGACTCTAGGTTCATTCACCTCACTAAAAATAACTCAATTTCATTCATTTTTATGGCTGAGTAATATTCTACTGTATATATGTGCCACATCTTCTTTATCCATCCATCTGTTGATGGGCATTTAGGTTGCTTCCATGTCCTGGCTATCGTAAATAATGCTGCAATGAACATTGTGCTACATGTATCTTTTTAAATTATGGTTTTCTCCAGGTATATGCCTAGTAGTGGGATTCCTGAGTCATATGGTAGTTCTATTTTTAGTTTTTTAAGGAACCTTTATACTGTTTTCCTTAGTGGCTATATCACTTTACAGTCCCATCAACAGTGCAAGAGGGTTCCCTTTTCACAGCCTCTCCTGCATTTATTGTTTGTAGATATTTTGATGATGGCCAATCTGACTGGTTTGAGGTGATATCTCATTGTGTTTTGATTTGCATATATCTAATAATTAGTGATGATGAGCATCTTTTCATGTGCCTTAGCCACCTGTATGTCTTCTTTGGGGAATTGTCTATTTAGGTCTTCTGCCAATTTTTCGATTGATTCTTTGTTTTCTTGTTATTGAATTGTACAAGCTGTTTGTATATATTGGAAATTAAACCCATGTCGGTCACATCATTTGTAACTATTTTCTACCAGTCTTTATGTTGTCTTTTCATGTGGTTTAGATTCACTCTTTGTGTTGTACATTTTATAGTTTGAAATATATATATATAAAATGAAATTAATCCATCACTGTAATATCTTACAAAGAATTTTTATTGCCCTAAAAATCCTCTTGGTCCACCTATTCATTCCTCTCCCTAGCAAACTATGGTAACTACTAATCTTTACAGAGTCTCCATAGTTTTGCCTTCCACAGAGTGTCATGTAATGTTAGAATTGGAATCACACATTATGTAGCCTTTTCAGATTGGCTTCTTTCACTTAGTAATACGCATTTAAGTCTCCTCCATGTCTTTCCATGACTTGATAGCCATTTATTTTTAGCACTGAATAATATCTATTGTCTAGATGTCCCAGTGTATTCATTCATTTACTGAAAAACACCTTGATTGCTTCTAATTTTTGAGCAATTATCAATAAATCTTCTCTAAATGTACATGTGCAGATTTTTGTGTGGACATAAAATTTCAACATTTTCTTAGTAAATATCAAGAAATACCAGAGAAGAAAGATGGCAGTGAAGTTGAAGGACGTGGAATGCATCCCTCTCCACAGATGCATCAGGAATACAACAAAAGATGCAATAATTCCTGCAGAGAACAAGCTGAACAACAGCAAATGACCTCAGACACCAGAAAGGACTGCAAAGATCCCAACATAACCAGGTAGGACAGAGGGAGAAAAAAAAAAGGAGGAGAAAGAGGAGGAGAAGAAAGGAAAGGGATGGGTTCACACCCTAGGGTGGGGGGATCTGAGACAGAGGGGAGATTGCTGAATTAGGGCAAATGTCCTTTATCTGATGGGGAAACCCCTTCTCCAAAGGGGAATTTCCCAGGGTCAAAAGGGAGGCATTTATGACTTTTCAAAGAGGGTGAATTGGCTGAGCTGTAGCAGACAGGAAAGAGTGAGAAACACATGGAGGGTCTGCACCACAGCTCAGCGTGCCTGGAATGAGATGTCAATTCACAGCTGAACAGGGGGTCTGGGAGCTGGAGCATGGAAACTGGAGAACTAGTTCAAGGTGAGAAACATTGTTGGCAATGGGGAGACAGACCAAGAGGACAGGAGGGAAGAAATCTGCAGCAGAGAGTGCCTACCGCAGAAAGCTGCATGGCCATAGTGGCAGCTGGATACTGCTGGCTCACAAGCAGGGAGGAGGAGCTGTGGACATAGCCTCTCTCTTGGCACCTGTGACAGAAAGAGGAAGGACCCCTGTGGGCCTAGCTACTCAGGGATAACAAAGGCCCCTGGGTGGGGCTAGCCTAGAGTGCCTGCAGCTGAGAACCAAAAAGCCTGCAGAGTGGCCCAATTCTGAGACATTCTGTTTACACCTGAGCCACTGGTGTCCCTCTGCAACAGGCACTGACATGGCTGACTGAGCCACCATGACCCAGGCAGTGCACCCGGTGGAGTAGTAGCAGGGTGCAGGAGCTGTGGTTTGAGTCATGCTCTCTACTCGAGCCACCCAAGCCACTGAGACCCAGGCAGGGTGCCACTGCTCATTCACTCAAAGGGGAAGGAGCCACTATTGTACCCTCTCCCACCCCACACACCAGTGCTTACAGACAAACAATAAAGGAAGCTCTGCTGGTTGCAGAATAATACAAAAAGCCCAAGGCAGGTAGAAGGACGCTTACAGCTGAGACCTCAAGGGATTAGAAATATTAGTATTAATTCTATTGAACTGGTCCATTCTGGGGTCAGTTCAAGTTTTTTTCTTTTTTTCTTTTATTTTCTTTTTTTTTTTTATTAATTATGATCTTAGTCCTAAGGGATCTACACATTTTATAACATGTTTTTATTCTATTTTTTATTCTATTTTTATTTGTAGCATTTTTATACATTTCTATTTCTAGCTAAGTTCTTTGTAGTGCTGACTGTATCTCTCCTACCTTCTTTTCACCTCTATCTTTCATACATTTCTATTTATTTCTTTTTATTTTCATATTTCCAGTCACACTACACTCTTCTGTTGCCCTGTATTCTATCCTTTTTTACTTTATTTTATCTTAATATACTTATAAGCAATATTATCAGTCTGCTCTGTCTCCTTGCTTTATTCTCCAGATGTCACACTGCTTTAGTATTTATTATTAGGTTTTTGTCTTTATCTTAGATCTTAGTATAATTGTCTGATTTCATTCTGAGAATCTTCAGTCTGTTTGATGGTACTCTATCGTTTTATTATATTTGATCCTAGCTTTCAATATCTCCTTGGATTTTTGTTTGTGTGTGGTGTTATTTGTTTGTTTGCTTGTTTTTGCTTTTGTTTCTGTTTAGTTATGTTTTGGTTTTGAATTTCTGTTGGTTTTCTCTTTGAATGTCTGATAGCATACTGGGGTTCTTCTGTCAGATCTTTTCTAGTGCCTTATGTTTTATTGGATTCAGTATTTGTGTGTTTTATACATGTATGTGTTAACTTGTCTTACTATTTGTTTGACTCAACACTCTGCCATTAGTCTGGGGCTTTGACAGTCTTCTTTAAACCCCTTTATTGCCAGGACAAGCAACCTTTGAAGTTTGGACTAACATGAGGAAACAAAGAAACACCATGCAGGCAAAGGAGCAGGAAAAAAACCCACAAGACCAAATAACTGAAGAGGAAATAGGAAAACTGCCTGAAAAAGAATTCAGAATAATGATAGTAAAAATGATACAAAATCTTTATAACAAAATACAGGAAATACAAAAAAAGTTAATAAGGACTGAGAAGAACTAAAGAACAAACAAAGAGTAATGAACAACAAAATAAATGAAATTAAAAATAATCTAGATGGCATAAACGGTGGAATAATTGAGGCAGAAAAACAAATAATTGAGTTTGAAGATAGAATATGGGAAATAACTGGCATGGAACAGGAAAAAGAAAAGAAGAATAAAAAGAATGGAAGAGAGTTTCAGACACCTTGATGATAACAATAAGCACACCAATATTTGAATCATAGGCATCCCAGAAGAAGAAGAAGAAGAGAAAGGGTCTGAGGAAATATTTGAAGAGGTTATAGTGGAAAACGTCCCCAACATGGGAAAGGAAATAATTAACCAAGTCCAGGAAGCACAGAGAGTCCCATACAGAATAAACCCAAGGAGAAATACACAAAGGCACATATTAATCAAACTAACAAAAATTAAACACAAAGAAAAAATATTAAAAGCAGCAAGAGAAAAGCAACAAATAACATATAAAGGAAAACCCATCAGGATAACAGCTGACCTTTCCTCAGAAACTCTGCAGGCCAGAAGGGAATGGCAGGATATACTGAAAGTCCTGAAAGAGAGATACCCACGTCCAAGAATACTCTACCCAGCAGGAATCTCATTCAGATTTGACAGACAAATCAAAAGCTTTACAGACAAGCAAAATTTAAGAGAATTCAGCACCACCAAACAACTCTTACAACACTTGCTAAAGGAACTTTTCTAAGTAGGAAACACAAGAAAAGGAAATCAGCTACAAAAACAAACTCAAAACAATCAAGAAAATAGTAATCAGATCACACATGTCAATAATGACCTTAAATGTAAGTGGATTAAATGATCCAACCACAAGACACAGACTGGCTGAATGCATACAAAAACAAGACCCTTCTATATGCTGCCTACAAGAAACCCACTTCAGATGAAGGGAAACATATAGACTGAAAGGAAAGGGATGGAAAAAGATATTCCATGCAAATGGAAGTCAAAAGAAAGCTGGAATGGCAATACTCACACCAGAAAAATTAGACTTTAAAATAAAGACTATTACAAGAGACAAGGAAGGTCACTACATAATGATCAAGGATCCATTCAAGAAGAACATATAACAATTGTAAGTATCTATGTACTCAACATAGGAGCACCTCAATACACAAGGCAAAGGCTAACAGCCATAAAGGGGGAAACAAACACTAACACAATTTAACACCCCACTTACATCAGTGGACAGATCATCCAAACAGAAAATAAATAAGGACACACAAGCTTTAAATGACACATTAGATCATCTCGACTTAATTGATATTTATAGTACATTCCATTCAGAAAGTACAAAATACACTTTCTTCTTAAGGGCACAGGGAACATTTTCCAGGATAGATCACATCTTGGGACACAAATAAAACCTTGGTAAATTCAAGAAAATTGAAATCATATCAAGCACCTTCTCTGACCACAACGCCATGAGACTAGATATCAATTACAGGGAAAAAATTGTAAAAAAAAAATACAAGCACATGGAGGCTAAACAATACACTATTAAACAACCAAGAAATCATTAAAGAAATCAAAGAGGAAACCAAAAAATATCTAGAAACAAAGGAAAATGAAAACACAACAACCAAAACCTATGGGATGCAGCAAAAGTAGTTCTAAGAGGGAAGTTTGTAGCAATATAGTCCTACCTTAAGAAACAAGAAAAATATTGAATAAACAACCTAACCTTACACTGAAAACAATTAAAGAAAGAAGAACTAAGAAACCCCAAAGTGAACAGAAGGAAAGAAATCATAAAGGTCAGATCAGAAATAAATGAAAAAGAAATGAAGGAAAGAATAGCAAAGGTTAATAAAACTAAAAGCTGGTTCTTTGAGAAGATACACAAAATTGATAAACCATTAGCCACACTCATCAGGAAAAAAAGGGAGAAGACGCAAATCAACAGAATTAGAAATGAAAAACGAGAAGTAACAATGGACACCACAGAAATACAAAAGATCATGAGAGACTACTATAAGCAACTATATGCCAATCAATTGGTAACCTAGAAGAAATGGATAAATTCTTAGAAAAGTACAATCTTTCAAGACTGAACCAGGAAGAAATAGAAAATATGAGCAGACCAATCACAAGCACTGAAATTGAGACTGATTAAAAATCTCCCAACAAACAAAAGCCCAGGGCCAGATGGATTCACAGATGAATTCTATCAAACATTTCAAGAAGAGCTCTCACTCATCCTTCTCAAACTCTTCCAAAATATAGCAGAATGAGAAACACTCCCAAACTCATTCTACAAGGCCAACATCACCCTGATACCAAAACCAGGCAAAGATGTCACAAAAAAGGAAAATTACAGACCAGTATCCCTGATGAATATAGATGCTCATCAAATCCTCAACAAAATACTAGCCAACAGAATCCAACGGCACGTTAACAAGATCATACACCATGATCAAGTGCAGTTTATGCCTGGGATACAAGAATTCTTCAATATACGCAAATCAATCAATGTGACACATCATATCAACAAATTGAAGGATAAGAACCATATGATAATCTCAATAGATGCAGAAAAAGCTTTTGACAAAATTCAGCATCCATTTAACAGAAAAACACTCCAGAAAATGGGCGTAGAAGGAAATTACCTCAACATAATAAAAGCCATGTATGAAAAACCAAAAACCAACATCGTTCTAAATGGTGAAAAACTGAAAGCATTCCCTCCAAGAACAGGAAGATGATAAGGGTGTCCACTGTCACCATTATTATTCAACATAGTTTTGGAAGTTTTAGCCACAGCAATCAGAGAAGAAAATGAAATAAAAGGAATCCAAATTGGAAAAGAAGTAAAATTGTCACTCTTTGCAGATGACATGATATTATACATAGAAAACCCTAAAGACTCTACCAGAAAACTGCTAGCACTAATTGATGAATTTAGCAAAGTAGCAGGATACAAAATTAATGCACAGTAACCTCTTGCATTCCTATACACTAACAACAAAATACCAGAAAGAGAAATTAAGGAAACGTTCCCATTTACCATAGGAACAAAAGGAATAAAATACCTAGCAATAAACCTGCCTAAAGAGGCAAAAGACCTGTATGCAGAAAACTATAAGACACTAATGAAAGAAATCAAAGATGATACAAACAGATGGAGGGACATACCATGTTCTTGGATTGGAAGAATCAACATTGTGAAAATGACTGTACTACCCAAAGCAATCCACAGATTCAACACAATCCCTATCAAATTACCAATGGCATTTTTCACATAACAAAACAAGAAATCTTATGATTTGTATGGAAACACAAAAGACCCCGAATAGCCAAAGCAATCCTGAGAAGGAAAGATGGAGTCACTGGAATTAGGCTTTCTGACTTCAAACTATACTACAAGACCACAATGATGAAAACAGTATGATACTGGCACAAAAATAGAAAGGAAGATTAATGGAACAGAATAGAGAACTCAGAGTTTAGCCCAAGCACATATGGGCACCTTATCTTTGACAAAGGAGGCAAGAATATACAATGGAAAAAAGAAAGCCTCTTCAGTAAGTGGTACTGGGAAAATTGGACAGCAACATGTAAAAGAATGAAATTAGAACACTTCCTAACACCATACACAAAAATAAACTCAAAATGGATTAAAGACCTAAATATAAGGCCAGACACTATAATACTCCTAGAGGAAAACACAGGCAGAACCCTCTATGACATCCATCAAAGCAAGATTCTTTTTGATACACCTCTGAGAATAATGGAAATAAAATTCAGAATAAAAAAAATGGGTCCTAATGAAATTTAAGAGCTTTTGCACAGTTAAAGAAACCATAAACAAGACAAGAAGACAACCCTCAGAATGGGAAAAAATACTTGCCAATGAAGCAATGGACAAAGGATTAATCTCCAAAATATACAAGCAGCTCATGCAGCTTAATACCAAAAAAGCCAATAACCCAATCCACAAATGGGCAGAAAACCTAAATATACATTTCTCCAAAGAAGACATGCAGATGGCCATCATGAAAAGATTTTCAACATCACTAATCATCAGAGAAATGCAAGTCAAAGTCACAATGAGGGATCACCTCAAACTGGTCAGAATGGCCATCATCAAGAAATCTAGAAACAACCAATGTTGGGGAGGGTGTTGAGAAAAGTGAACTCTCCTGCACTGTTGGTGGGAATGTAAGTTTGTACAGCCACTATGGAAAACAGTTTGGAGTTTCCTTAAAGAACTAAAAATGGAACTACCATATGATCCAGTAATCCCACTACTGGGCGTATACCCAGAGAAAACCATAATCCAAAAAGAAACATGTACTGTAATGTTTATCACAGTACTATTTACAGTAGCCAGGCCATGGAAGCAAGCTAAATGCCCATCAACAGATAATGGATAAAGAAGATGTGGCATATATATACAATGGAATATTACTCAGCCATAAAATGGAATGAAATGGAGCTATATGTAATGAGGTGGATAGACCTAGAGTCTGTCATACACAGTGGTAAACCAGAAAGAGAAAAACAAATATTTTATGCTAACTCATATATATGGAATCTAAGAAAAAAGAAATGCTACTGATCAACCCAGTGACAAGGCAAGAATAAGAATGCAGATGCAGAGAATGGACTGGAGGACACGATGTTGGAGTGGCAGGTTTGAAGGCGAAACTGGGATGAAGTGAGAGAGTAGCATAGACATATTTACACTACCAATTGTAAAATAAATAGCTAGTGGGAAGTTGCTGTATAACAAAGGGAAACCAACTCGATGATGGGTGATGCCTTAGAGGGCCGGGACTGGGAGAGTGGGGAGGATTCACAGGAGGGGGGAATATGGGGATATGTGTATAAATACAGCTGTTTGTCTTTGGTGTACCTCAAAAACTGGTACAAGAGTGTAAAGCAATTATATTCCAATAAAGAGCTAAAAATAAAAAAAGAAAAAAGAAATACCATTGCTGGTTCATAAGCTAAGAGGATGTTTAGATTTGTAAGAAACAACCAAACTTTGTTTAAAAGTGGCTGTACCATTTTGCATTCTCATCAGCAATGAATGAGCACTCCTTTTGCACCACACCTTTGTCAGATTTTAGTATGTCAGTACCCTTATTTTTCCATTCTAATGGGTAGATAATGGAATTCCATTGTTTTAATTGGTATTGGCATTTCCTGGATGACATATGATGTAGAGACTTTTTATATGCTTATTTGCTATATATAACAGATATATATAGCAAATATATATAGCAAATATGTATATAATAGATATATTATATATATATATATATAGCAGATATATATAACAGATACCTGTTTATATATATAGATATCTGTTAAGGTCTTTGGATAATTTTTAATCAGGTTGTTCTTTCTTTGTTGAATTTGTAGTTCTTCTATGTTTTGGGTAACATTTCTTCATCAGATGTCTTTTGTGAATATTTTACGCCATTCTGTAGCTTGTCATGTCATTTGGTCAAAACTGTCTTCCATAGGGCAGACTAAAATAAACTTTATTTTAAATAAAATTTAGCTAATCAATTATCTCTTTCATGGATGATGCTTTTGGTGTTTATCTAAAAAACTTATTACCATACTCATAGTTATATAGATTTTCTCCTATGTTACCTTCTAGGAATGTTATAATTTTGTTATTTATATTTACATTTTGGTGATTCATCTTGAGTTAATTTTTGTGAAATGTAGAAGATCTTTCCAGATTTTTTTTATGTGGATTACCGGTTTTCCAGCACCACTTGTTGTAAAAATGATCTTTACTTCATTGTTCTTTCTATGCTCCTCTGTCAAAGATCAGTTGACTATATTTATGTTGCTCTGTTTCTGGGCTATTCTGTCCCATTGATGTATTTGTCTATTATTTTGACAGTACCACAATCTCTTGATTACTATAGCTTTATAGTAAATTTTGGAGTGATGTAGAGACAGTCCTACTACTTTGTTCTTCTCTTTCAATATTGTGTTGGCTATTCTGAGTCTTTAGCCTCTTTGTATGAACTTTAGAATCAGTTTGTCAGTATCCACAAATTAACTCACTGGGATTCTGACACTGCATTGAATTTGTGGATTAAGTTGGGAAAAATGGATATTTCATAAATCAATATTGATTTTGCATGTTCTGTCCATGAACATTCAATATCTCTCCATTTATTAGTTTTTATTTGATTTTGTTCATCATTTTATCTGATTTTGTTCATCATTGTAGTTTTTCTTACTTTGGTCTTATGCATATTTATTTATATTTATATCTAAGAATTTCATTTGGGGGGATGTTAACGTAAATGGCAATATGTGTTTAGTTTCAGATTCTACTTGTCTTTGTAGGCATATAGGAGTGATTGACTTTTGTATATCAACCTTGTTTCCTGCAACTTTACTATAACTGCTTATTATTTGCAGAATATTGGGTTGATTTTATCATATTTTACACTTGGTTGAATATGTCATTTTCAAATAAGGAAGTTTTATTTTCTCTTCCTAATATTTATACCTTTTATTTCCTTTCCTTTTTCAATTGCATTTGCTGGAATTTTTAGTATGATGGTGAAAAGAAGTGATGATAGGCTACATCCTTGTCTTGTTTTTGATGTTCGTGGAAAATTTTAACATTTTCATCAAGAATGGTGTTAGCTGTAGGGTTTGTGTGTGTGTGTGTGTGTGTGTGTATTTTTTATCAGGTCAAGAAATTTCCCCTCTATTCCTAAGTTACTGAGAGTTTGTTGTTGTTGTTGTTGTTGTTTATCATAAATGGGTATTGGATTTTGTAAAATGTTTTCTTCTGTATCTATTGATATACTTATATGACTTTTCTTTTTTAGCCTGTTGATGTGATGGACTACATTAATTGATTTTTGAATGTTGAACCAGCTTTACACACCTGGCATAAAACTCACTTGGTCATGGTGTATAATTCCTTTTTACATTGTGTAATTTGATTTGCTAAAATCGTGTTGAGGACTTTTGCATCTAGTTCATGTAAATAGTGGTCTGTACTTTTCTTATAATGTCTTTGTCTGGTTTGCAATTAAAATACTACTGGCCTCATAGAATCAGTTAGGAGTTTTTCTCTCCACATCTATCTTCTGAAAAAGAATATAAAGTATTTTATCCCCCTACTCTTGACCTATTTTGTTTTTATAATTTATGTAAAGTACTGATAGTTAATGTATATTTGGGTTTTGTTTTTTATCCATTCACATTTTCTATCATTTAATTGGTGAATTTGGATTTTTCACAAAGCTATTATTGCTATAGTTGGATTAATATCTACCATGCTTGTAATAGTTTCCTATTCTTTGCACTTGTTTGATTCTGTTTTCTTTCTCAATTATTCTTCCTTTCCTAGTTTATATTGAGCATTTTATATAAATCTATTTCTCCTCTCTGAACATATAAATTTTATTTCTTTTTATAAATATTTAGTTGTTGTCCTGCAGTTTGCTATGTACATTTCCAACTAATATATGGACACTTCCAAATAATAGTATAAAACTTCCCTGGTAGTGTAAGTTTCTTATAATACTCTATTCCCAATCCCTTCATCTAATTTCTTATAACATTGCTATCATTCAATTCACTTATTCATTTGCTGTAATCAATCAAAATATTGTTATTATTATTATTTTGAACATTATCTACTAGATAAATAATCATAAATACTTTACTTCTATCACATTCATTTCCTTTCCAATACTCTTACTTTGTTTTTGTATATCTGAGTTCCTGACTTATACATTGTTTCCTCTCCCTGAAGACTTTTTTCACCGTTTTTTGCAGCTCTAATGGTTTTAAATGCCCTCAGCTTTTGTTTCTGTGAGAAAGTCTTTATATCTCTTTCACTTCTAAAGGAGGATTTATTTGAATGGTAATTTCTAGGTTGGTGGTTGTACTAATTACTTATCTCTACCATAACAAATTACCACAAACTGGGTGGATTAAAGTAACAGAAACTTATTCATTACAATTCTAGTGGCTAGAAGTTCAAAATCAAGGTGTCAGTAGGTCTGTGCTCTCCTGAAGCTCTACATGATAGTCTATTTCTTGCTTCTCTCTGATTTGTTTTATATATATGTATATATACAAACACATATATGGATATACACATGAATATAAAGCTACATAAATAAAACATTCAAACAAATCTTGGCTGCACATTTCAAATACAATCATTGAGTTTATCTTTTATTTTCAGCAGTAACTTTGTCTTGAAAGAATTGAACCCTTGTCTATACTTCTCATGGTCTAAGACTGCACTGGAAAACAGTGTTCTATGCAGTTTCATCGAGGTAGAATAATTAATACTAGCATATTCAGTTATTCCAAGTAGTTCTTATGCCGAGGAGGAAACTTGAAATTATAGGCTTTATTTTTAATTTATTTTTGAACTATGATAAGTAAGAATGACTACATCCAGTTCAACTGCAACTAAATGAAGAAAATTAAAGTAAAGCAAAAAACTGTAGGAAGTCTTTAAGTAAGGTAATTCATCTATTTATAGGCTTTGTTTAAATTATATTAAATAATTGAATTTACAATCACTAACTTAATGTACATTTGCATGCTATAGACTATACTAACATTACTTCTTTTCCTCCTTATGTGATTTAAATAGAATTACTTTTCCAACATAAAAGTAATGGTAGAATAAAGCTGATGACATGATCAGAAATGGTAGAATAAGTAGTTCCGGTGTTTGATCCTTCCCCCAAGACAATTAACTGTCAAATAACATTAGAATAAATTTTTGCATAGCTCTCAATCTAGTCAAAAACTCAAAAGAACTAGAGGTAGGCTTGGTTAAGAAAGAAGCTGGTGCTTTATGATAAAAAGCACTATCACTTTTAAATTGCATAGCTACCTTCCCCAAACTCCAAATAGACAGTGGTTATGAAGTTACCAGCTCACACTTCTGGTGTTAGTTGCTATTGACAGTGAAAGCATGTTCACAAAAGGCCTGAGAAGACTCTAAGCTTTTATATCTCTCCTTTATCTTTTGGCTCTCTTAAGCAGAAAGTAAATTTGGCTAAGGCAGAATTGTAAATGTAAGAGTAGTTTTTCAACACAGAGCCAATATGCAAAGGCTGAGTTTTTTTTTTTTTTTTTTTCCTTTATTTTCTTTTTTGGTTTCAGGGGTTTTTAAGATCACTATCTAACAACTAGTTGACCACTAAGCAAATGAATCAGACTTCAGTGGTCACATATGACAAAGTTTTCAGTCCTTACAAAAATAGTTTAGAAAAACAGCTAAACAAGCATACAACAATGACCAACATCCAGCACTATAACAAATCATGGTTATGGGAAACAAAATGCTATCAAGCTTTGCAACATAAGTGATGTCAGTGTCATGGAAAATTGAGATGCTCCCTCTGTCTCCCCCTTTAAAGCTACAACCAGTAAAGCATCCAGAACTTAACAAAGTAGCCTCTGTCCAAACACCAGGATGCAAAAGAAGTCCATATATCTGTACATCTAAAGTTGGATGGACTGGATCACATAGAGGAGGAGGAAGTGGAAGGGTGGAGAAAGTGCTCTGGCTACAGCAGCTGGGATCATAGTCCCAGGAAACCAATAGTAGCAGGGGAGGTAGCACACACAACTCCAGCCTCCCAGCCACAGCAGTGCCCTCAACCACAGGTATCAGAGAAATAGTGACAGTGTGGCCTGAGATCCCATCCCTCAAGCTGCAAATTCCCTCTTGATTCCTGCCCTCCACACCTCATTCACAATAGCAGAGGCCATGAACCCTACAACACCTGACAGAGCAGAGATGCCCATGTGAGCCCAGCTCCCACAAACTCTCCCTTCCCATTGTGATGGTGGAGTCTGCAACTCAGAGGATCCCAATCACGGTGGAAAAACCCACTGTCCTGGTGCCCAGAGAGTGATGCAAGCAACACTGACAGCAGCAAGTTCACAATGACCATGGAGGCAAAGGAAGTAATAATGAGGTCGTGGAGCAGCACCTCTAACAGAGGAAATGGGAGGTAGGATGCCAACTCTCAAATATAGCCAGAGATAGCACAGGTAAAAGGAATACAAAATTTATGCTATAATACCACCTACTGGAAAATAAGAGAAAGATCTGACCCCACTCCTCATTTCTTCAAGCTGGGAAAGTGCTTCTAGACTCAGCTGTCACCTGTCTCAGGCAGCCATGAAATACATCTATCGACATGGAGTATACAGACCTCTCTTTGGGAAGAGGAGCCATTAGAAACTATTGACTGACTTGAAAAATCACATAGCTGGATTTGGTGTTTTAGGATAATCTTCCTAGCCCCTGTGTGTAGTGCATTCATAACACTTTTGTTTTTAAGCTTTAAAAATAAAATAAGGAAGGAGAAAGGAGGCAAGATGGTGGAGCAGACGGAATGGAGCTCACCCCCTCTTACAGAAACATAAAAACCAACAGCAAAAATATGCTGGAACCTATCAAAAAAGATACCCTACATCCAAAGACAAAGAAGAAGCCACAGTGAGATGGTAGGAGGTGTGCAATCATGATGAATCAAATCCCATACATGACAGGTGAGCAATCAATGAAATAGAAAATGATTATACCACAGAAGCTCTTCCACAGGATTGAAAGTTCTGAGCCCCACTTTGAGCTCCCCAGACGCAGGGTCTGGAAATGGGAGGAGGAGCCCCCAGAGAGTCTCGCTTTGAAGGCCAGCAGGGTGTGAATACAGGAATTCCACAGACCTGGGAGAAACAGAAATTCCACAATTGGAGGGTGCACACAGGGTCTTGTGTGCACCCGGACCCAGGGAAAAAAGCAGTGACCTCAAAGAGACTGGGCCAGATGTACCTGCTAGTGTTGGAGTGTCCCCAGCAGAGGCAGAGGTTGGCTGTGGCTCACTGTAGGGACACCAGCAGTGGCAGCTCTGACTAGTGCTCATTGGTGGGGGCCCTCAAGAAGGCTGTCATTTTCTCACTAAGACATGACCCCACCCAACAGCCTATAGGCTCAAGTGCTAGGATGCCTCAGGACAAACAACCAACAGGGTAAGAACACAGCCCCACCCATGAGTAGACAGGCTGCTTAAAGTCTTCCTGAATAAACAGTGGCCCGAAAATAAACACACATCTTGACATGGCCCTGCCCACCAGAGGACAAAACCCAGGTCCACACACCAGTGGGCAGGAACCAGTCCCTCCCACCAGGAAGGCTGCACAAGTCTCTTAGAAAGACCCATCCTCCAGAGGGCAGGCAGCAGAAGTAGAAGAACTACAACCCTGCACCCTGCAGAACAGAAACCACAATCACAGAAAGTTAGGCAAAATGAGACAGGAGCAGAATGTATCCCAGATGAAGGTTAAGATGAAACCCCAGAAGAACAACTAAGCGAAGTGAAGATAGGCAATCTACCTGAAAAAAGGAAAAGATGCAGATTAATGATAGTAAAAATGATTGAAGACTTTGGAAAAAGAAGGGAAACACTGATAGTGAAGGTATAAGAAATGTTTAAAACAGGACTAGAAGAACTAAAGAACAAATGAAAAAAGATGAACAATACAATAATTGAAATAAAAAATACATTAGAAGGAATCAATAGCAGAGTAAGTGAGGCAGAAGAATAGATAAGTGACATGGAAGACAAAATAGTGGAAATCACTGCCATGAAACAGAATAAAGAAAAAATAAGGAAAAGAAATGAGGGCACTCTAAGAAATCTCTGGGAAAATATTAAACACCAAGATGTGCATTATAAGGGTCCCAGAAGGAGAAGAGAAAGTCAAAGGGTCTGAGAAAATATTTGAAGAGAAAATAGCTGAAAACTTCCCTAACATGGAAAAGAAAAAAGCATCCAAATCCAGGAAGCACAGAGAAAACCAGGCATAGTAAACCCAAGGAGGAACATGTGGAGACACAGATTATTCAAATTGACAAAAATTAAAGACAAAGAAAAAAAAAAAAAAAAAACATGGGAAAAACAACAAGTAACATACAAGGAAACTCCAACAACAATTCATGATAGAAACTCTCTGGAATGTGGACATAGAGTGAACAAACCTCAACATAATAAAGGCCATATAGGACAAACCCAAAGCAAACATCATTCTCAATGGTGAAAAACTGAGAGCATTTCCTCTAAGATCAGGAACAAACCAGGGATGTCTACTCTCTCCACTTTTTTTCAATGTACTTTTGGAAGTCCTAGCCACAGCAATCAGAGAAAGAAAAAAATAAAACAAAATAAAAGGAATCCAAATTGGAAAAGAAGAAGCAAAATTGTCAGTTTCCAGATGAAATGATACTATACATAGAAAATCCTAAAGATGCCACAAGAAAACTGCAAGAGTTAATCAATGAATTTAGTAAAGTCACAGTATGCAAAATTAATACATAAAAATCTCTTGCATTCCTATACACTAACAACAAAAGATCAGACAGAGAAATTAAGGAAACAATTCCATTTACCACCTCATTAAAAAGAATAAAATACCTAAGAATAAACCTACCCAAGGAGGCAAAAGTCCTGTTCTCAGAAAACTATAAGGTAATGATGAAAGAAATCAAAGATGACATAAATGGTTGGAAAGATAGACAAGGTTCTTGAATTGGAAGAATCAATATTATTAAAATCACTCTACTACCCAAAGCAATGTACAGAATCAGTACTATCCCTGTCAAATTACAAATGACATTTTCCACAGAACTATATAAAAGAATCTTAACATTTGCATGGAGACACAAAAGAACCCCAATAGCCAAAACAATCTTGAGAAAGGAAAACAGAGCTGGATGGAAAAACAAATATAGATCAATGGAACAGGATAGAAAGCCTGGAGATAAACCCACACACCTATGGTCAATTAATCTATAGCATAGGAGGCAAAACAATGCAATGGAGAAAAGACAGCCTCTTCAATAAGTGGTGCTTGGAAAACTGGAGAGGTACATGTAAATAAATTAAGTTACAACATTCTTTAACACCACACACAAAAATAAACTCAGAATGAATTAAAGACCTAAATGTAAGACTGAATACCATAAACTCTTAGAGGAAAATATAAGCAGAACACTCTCTGACGTAAATCACAGCAATATCATTTTGATCTGTCTCCTAAGTAAGGGAAACAGAAACAAAAATAAACAAATGGGACCTAATCAAACTCAAAACATTTTGCACAGCAAAGGAAACCACAAGCAAAATGAAAAGACAATCCACAGAATGGGAGAAAATATTTGCAAACAATGTGACAAACAAGGCATTAATCTCTAAAATTTATAAACAACTCACGCAGCTGAATATCAAAAACAAACAACCCAATCAAAAATGGGCAGAAGACCTAAATAGACATTTCTGCAAAGAAGACATGCAGATGGTCAAGAGGCACATGAAAAGATGCTCAACATCACTAATTATTAGAGAAATACAAATCAAAGCTACAATGAGATATTACCTCACACCAGTCAAAATGGCCATCATAAAAAAGTCCACATACAATAAATGATGGAAAGGGTGTGGGGAAAATGGAGCCCTCCTACACTGTTGGAGGGTTTCTGTTCTGAATTGTATATATATATATGTATATATATATATATATATATATATATATATACATATATCTCCTGTTTTTTTTTCCTTTGATTTGGGATTTTTTTAAAAAACACTAAGCTTTACTAAGTTATTTGTTCAGCTTTCAAAAATGCTTAGTACCATCTGTGGAATTTGTTTCTATTACTGAAGCAGTTATTTCAAAAAAAATTTTTTGAGGGAGGAGTGTCTTTTTGTATAAACGTGAACCACTGAATTTTTTTTAACCTTTAATATTTGAATGGCTTTTTAGCTGGATATAAAAATCTCACTTCAAATTCCTTTCCTTTGTTGCTTTGGTTAATTAATTTTGATACGTATTCCTTTGCAAGTGATCTTTTTTTGCTACAGTTTTAGAATGTATTTGTCTTTTAATATTCACTCTACTATTTCTAAGTGTGTATTTTTCATTACTCATCCTGTTTGGTATATTTGGTGCCCTTTCAAACTAAGATCTTTCATCTTTCTTCAGTTCTAAGGTTATCTTCATTATTTCTTCAAATATCTCCTCCCTTGATTTATTTTCCTCTCCTAGGACTCCTAATATTTAAATGCTGGAAATACTTTTATAACTATAATCCCAAAATAAGATTTATAAAAATTTCTATCCCTCTGGCAAGTTCTCTCACACCTCTTTCAGGTCTATGTTTCATCCCAAGTTGCAATAATTACTCTGATTTATTTTTCCATAGATTAGATTGGTCTCCTTTAGAGTTTGATATAAATGGAATCATACAGCAGATACTCTCCTATCTCTAGCTTCTTTCACTTAGCATGATATTTTTTGAGATTCATCTATCTTTGTTTCCTCAGTAGTTCTCTCGTTCTTTTTCACAAGTGATTTTCTATTGTATTGATATACCACCATTGTTTGTTCATTCATCTGTTAGTGAATATTTAAACTGTTTCCAATTTGGGGTATTATAAATAAAGTTCCTATGAACACTTTTGTATGAAAAAATATCCTGAGCATTCTTGAAAAGATGAACAAAAAACTGGAGGCATATTTTTTTTATTTCAAGCTATATTGCAAACCTATAATAATCAAAGCAGTATATTACTTGCATGAAAACAGGCACATAGACCAAATGGAACAAAATAGAGAAACCAGAAATAAATCCACACTTACATGGCCAAATAATTTACAATAAAATAGCTTATTATATTCCATGGGAAAAAGTCTCTTCAATAAATGATATTGGAAAAATTGGGTATGCAAAAGAATGAAACTGGACCACTAATCTACACAATACACAAAACTTACTTCATAATGGAATTAGGACTTGAAATAAGACTTAAAGCCATAATATCCTAAAAGAAAACATAGGCAATAAATTCCTTCAAATAAGTTTGGCAATGATTATTTTTGATCTGACTCCAAAATCAAGGGCAACAAAACTAAAACTAAGTAAGCAGGACAACATCAAATTTGTGAATGTTTTTAAAGACACTGAATTGTACACTTAGAAATGGCTAAAATGGGGCCTGAGCCCCTCTCCACCATGAAAACCACAAAGAAAACCAAAGAAATGAAAAGCTGGTTTTGAAAAATGAGTTAACTACTGGCAAGTCTAACAAATTTAAAGCGTAAAGAGAGAAATCACTTATATCAGAAACAAAGCATGGTGTATCACTGCAGATTTTTCAGTCAACAAAACAATAAAAAGGAAATACTCCGGAAAACATTTTGCACTGCTGGGATGCATAGGACATCTCACATAGAGGGCCACTTCTCCAATGTCTAGAAACATAACTAACCTACCACATACATAAAAATACAAATAGCAATTTAGACAAAATGAGCAAAGGAATGTTTCAGATGAAAGAAAAAAATAAAACCTGAGAAGAAAAACTAAGTGACATGGAGATAGGCAATCTACCTGAGAAAGAGTTCAGAGTAATGATTGTAAAGATGATCAAAGAACTTGGGAGCAGAATGTATGTACAGATCAGAAATTAGAAGTTTTTAAATAAAGAATTAGAAAATAAAAAGAACAGAGTTAAAGAATACAATAACTGAAATGAAAAATGCACTAGAAGGAATCAATAGTAGACTAAATAAGGCAGGAGAACAAATCAGTGATCTGGAAAACAGAAAAAAAAAAGATTGCTAGAAATCACTATGACTAAACAAAAAAAAAAAAAAAGAAAAAAGAATGAAAAAAACAAGGAAAGTTTGCGAGACCTCTGGGAAAACATCAAACATGCTAATACTTGCATTATAGAGGTCCCATAAGGAAAAGAGAGAAAGGGCCTGAGAAAATATCTGACGAGATAATAGCTGAAAACTCCCCTACCCTGGGGAAGGAAACAGTCACCTAATTGCAGGAAGTACAGAAAGTCCCATACAAGATTAACCCACAGAGGAATGCACTATGATAAACTGTAATCAAAATGACAAAATTAAAGATAAAGAGAGAATATCAAAAGCAACAAGGGGAAAGTAACAAATAACATAATTAACATAAAAGGGAATCCTGATAAGGCTATCAGCTGATTTGTCCATAGGCCGGAAGGGAATGGCACAATATACTTTAAGTGATGAAAGAGAAAACCCTACAACCAAGAATTCTCTACCCAGCACAGCAATTGTTCACATTTGATGGAGGAAACAAAGCTTTACAAACAAGCAAAAGCTAAAAGGATTCAGCACCATCAAACTAGCTTTAAAACAAATGCTAAAGGAACTTCTCTAGGGAGAAAAGGCCACAACTAGAAACAAGAAAATTACAAAATGGAAAAGCTCACTTGTAAAGTAAAAATACAATAAAGGTAGAAAATCATCCACTCACAAAGCTAGCAGGGAAGTTAAAAGACAAAAAGTAGTAAAATCATTTTTATTTACATAATCAGTTAAGGGATACACAAAGAATTAGATGTAAAATATAACATCAAAAACCGTAATTGTGATGTGAGGAGAGTACAAATGCAGGATATCTAAAATGTGTTTGAAATTAAGAGAGCAGCAACTTACCACAAGTACATATATAGACTCCTATACAAAAACCTCAATGAAACTGCAAAACAGAAATATCTAATAGATATACACACAAAAAAGAAAAAGGAATCCAAACACAAAACTAGAGATAGTAATCAAATCTCAAGAGAAGAGGGGCTTCCCTGGTGGCGCAGTGGTTAAGAATCCTCCTGCCAATGCAGGGGGCAAGGGTTCAAGCCTTGGTCCAGGAAGATCCCACATGCTGGGGAGCAACTAAGCCTGTGCACCACAACTACAGAGCCTGCACTCTAGAGCTCGCAAGCTACAACTACTGAACCCATGTGCCACAATTACTGAAGCCCACAAACCTGGACCCCATGCTCTGCAACAAGAAAAGCCACCACTATGAGAGCCCCCACTGACCACAACTGGAGAAAGCCCATGCACAGCAACAAAGACCCAACACAGCCAAAATAAATAAAGTTTTAAAAATTAAATAATATCTCAAGAGAAGAGAACAAAAGAAGAAAAGGGAACAAAAGACCTATAAAAACAAATCCAAAGCAATGAACAAAATTGCAATAGAAATATACATATCAATAATTACCTTAAATATAAACAGACTAAATGCTGTAATCAAAATACACAGACTGACTGAATGCATACAACAATAAGACCCATATATTTGCTGCCTACAAGGGACTCACTTCAGATCTAGAGACATATACAGACTGAAAGTGAGGGGATGCAAACAGTTATTCCATGCAAATGGAAACCAAAAGAGCTGCAGTAGCAATAATTATATCAGTCAAAATAGACTCTAAAATAGAGACTGTCACAAGAGACGAAGAAGGAAACTATATAATGATGAAATGATCAACCCAAGAAGATATATCAATTGTAAATATATATACACACAACACAGGAACATCTCAATACATAAGGTAAATGTTAACAGACATAAAAGGATAAATTGACAGCAACACAATAACTTTAACACCCCACTGACACCAATGAACAGATCATTGAAACACAAAATCAATAAGGAAACACAGGCCTTAAATGACATATTAGACCATATGGACTTAATTTTCAACAGCATTGCATCTAAAAAAAGCTGATTACACATTCTTTTCAGGTGCACATGGAATATTCTCCAGGATTCATCACATGCTGTGCCACAGAGCAAGCCTCAGTAAATTTATGAGAACTGAAATCATATCAAGCAAGTTTTCTGACCACAATGCGAGGCTAGAAATCAAGTGTGATATAAAAAAAAAAACTGCAGAAAACACAGAATCAAGGGGGCTAACAAATGTGCTAGTAAACAACCAATGGCTCACTAAAGAAATCAAAGAGGAAATCAAAAATTCCTGAGACAAATGAGAATGAAAAATGAAGATCCAAAACCTATCGGACACAGGAAAAGCAGTTCTAAGAGGGAAGTTTATAGCAATACAAGCTTACTTGGGAAACAAGAAAAATCTCAAATAAACAACCTAACCTTACACCTAAAGTAACTAGAGAAAGAAGAAACAAAGCCCAAAGTTAGGAGAAGGAAAGAAATCATAAAGATCAGAGCAGAAATAAATGGAATAGAGGCTAAAAGAATAGAAAAGATTAATGAAACTAAAAGTTCGTTCCTTGAAAAGATAAACAAAATTGATAAACCTTTAACAAGGCTTATCAAGAAAAAAAAGGGAGAGGGCCCAATTCAATAAGTTCAGAAATGAAAAAGAAGTTACAATGAACACCACAGAAATACGAAAGATCAGAAGAGATTACTACAAGCAGCTATACACGAAGAAAATGAACAAACTAGAAGAAATGGACAAATTCTTAGAAATGTACAATCTCCCAAGACTGAACCAAGAAGAAATAGAAAATATGAACAGGCCATTTACCAGTACAGTGTCAAAAAATGAACCTAATCAAAAAAAAAAAAAAAAATGGGCAAAAGACCTAAGTAGACATTTCTCTAAAGAAGATATAAAGATGGCCAACAGACACATGAAAAGATGCTCAATATTGCTAATTATTAGAGAAATGCAAGTCAAAAATATAATGAGTTAACACCTCATGCCAGTCAGAATGCCCACCATTAAAAATTCTACAAATAATAAATCCTGGAGAAAGTGTGGAGAAAAAGGAACCCTCCTATTCTGTTGGTGAGAATATGAATTGGTGCAGCCACAATGGAGAAAATATAGAAGTCCCTTAAAAAAATAAAACTAGAGTTACCATATGATCCTACATTCCCACTCCTGGGAATGTATGCAGAGAAAACTCTAAATCAAAACATATACATATCCCAATGTTCACTGCAGCACTACTTACAGTAGCTAAGACATGGAAGAAACCTAAATGTCCATTTACAGATGAATGGATAAAGATGATGTAGTATGTGTGCATGTGTGTGTGTGTGTGTATATATATATATATATATATATATATATATATATAATGGAATATTACTCAACCATAAAAAAGAATAACATAATGCCACTTGCACCAACAGGGATGGACATAGAGATTATCATATTAAGTGAGGTATATCAGACAAAGACAAATATCATATGTTATCATTTATATGTGGAATCTAAAAAAAGACACAAAGTAACTTATTTACAAAACAGAAATATACACAGAGACATAGAAAACAAACTTATGGTTACCAAAGGGGATCATGGGGAGGACAGGAGGAGAGATAAATTAGGAGTTTGTGATTAACATATACACATTACTTTATATAAAATAGGTAAATAATAAGGACCTACTCTATAGCATAGGGAACCATAGTCAATATGTTGTAATATTGGAAAGAATATGAAAAAGAATATATATATATATATATATATATATATAACTGAATCACTTTCTTGTACGCTTGAAACTAACACAACATTGTAAATTGACTATACTTCCATTAAGAGAAAAACTGCAAAGATGGTGAAGTAGAAGGATGCGCACTCACTCTTTCCAGTGAGAGCACTGGAATCACAACTAATTGCTGAACAATCATCAATGGGAAGACATTCAAACTCACCAAAAGATACCCCACATCCAGAGACAAAGGAGAAGTCACAATGAGACAGTAAGAGGGCACAATTGTGATAAAATCAAATCCCATAACATCTGGGTGGGCAACTCACAATCTGGAGAACAGTTATACCACAGAAAGTCACCCATTGCAGTGAGGGTTCTGAGCCTCACATCAGGCTTCCCAACCTGGGGGTCTAACAATGGGAGAAGGAATCCCCAGAGAATTAGACTTTGGAGCCCACCAAGGTTTGATTGCAGAACTTTGACAGGACTGGGGGAAACAGAGAGGGCATACAAAAAGTAGTGTGCACACCGGGACCCATAGGAGACTGAACCAGACCTACCTGCTGGTGTTGGAGGATCACCTGGAGAGGTGGGGGGCAGCTGTGGCTCACTGCAAGTATGGGGATGCTGGCAGTGGGGGGTTCTGTGAAGTGCTCATTGGCATGAGCCTCCCTGGAGTCTGCCATTAGCCCTGTCAAAGTACCTATAAGCAACAGTGCTGGGTCTCTACAGGCCAAACAACCAACAGGGTGGGAACTCAGCCTCACCCATCAGCAGACCAGCCGGTTAAAGTTTTATTGAGCTCTGCCCACCAGAGTAACACCCAGCTCTACCCACAGCTACTTCCTCCCATCAGGAAGCATGCACAAGCCTCTTAGATAGCCTAATCCACCAGAGGGCAGACAGCAGTAGCAAGAAGAACTATAATCCTGCAGGCTGTGGAATGAAACCACAGCCACAGAGAGATAGAGAAAATGAAAAGACAGAGGACTTTGTACCAGATGAAGGGAGAACATAAAACCCTAGGGAAACAACTAAATGAAGTGGAGATAGGCAACCTTCCAGAAAAATAATTCAGAATAATGATAGTGAAGATGATCCAGGACTTTGAAAAAAGCCTGGATGCAAAGATTGAAAAGATGCAAGAAAAGTGTAACAAAGACTTAGAAGAATTAAAGAACAAACAAACAGAGGTAAGAAATACAATAACTGAAATGAAAAATGCACTAAAAGGAACCAATAACAGAATAACTGAGGGAGAAGAACAGATAAGTGACCTGGAAGACAGAATGGTGGCAATCACTGCTGCAGAAGAGAAGAAAGAAATAAGAATGAAAAGAAATGAATACAGTCGAAGAGACCTCTGGGACAACATTAAATGCACCAACATTTGCAATATAGGCATCCCAGAAGGAGGAGAGAGAAAGGACACAAGAAAATATTTGAAGAGGTTATAATTGAAAACTTCACTAATATGGGAAATGAAATAGCTACCAAAGTCCAAGAAGCACAGGCAGTCACAGGCAGGATAAACCCAAGGAGAAACAAGCCAAAACACATCATAATCAAATTGACAAAAAAAAAAAAAAAAAGAAAAGAAAAGAAAAATTATTAAAATCAACAAGGGAAAAATGAAAATAACATAAAAGGGAATTACCGTATAGTTAACAGCTGATTTCTCAGCAGAAACTCTGCAAGCCAGCAGGGAGTGCCACAATGTATTTAAAGTGATGAAAGGGAAGAACCTACAACCAAGAACACTCTACCCAGCAAGTATCTCATTCAGATTCAACAGAGAAATCAAAAGCTTTACAGACAAGCAAAAGTGAGAAGAATTCAGCAACACCAAACCAGCCCTACAATAAATGCTAAAGGAACCTCTCTAAGTGAGAAACACAGGAGAAGAAAAGAACCTGCAAAGCAAACCCAAAAGAATTAAGAAAATGATCACAGGAATAAATATATCAATAATTACCTTGAATGTAAATAGACTAATGCTTCAACCAAAAGAAACAGGCTAGCTGAATGGATACACAAACAAGACCATGCATGTATGCTGTTTGCAAGAGATCCATTTCAGACCTAGGGACATGAACAGACTGAAAGTGAGGGGATGGAAAAAGATATTCCATGCAAATGGAAATCAATAGAAAGCTGGAGTAGCAATATTCATATCAGATAAAATAGACTTAAAATAAAAAAAAATGTTGCAAGAAACAAGAAAGGACACTACATAAAGATGAAGGGATTAATCTATGAAGAAGATATAACAGTTGTAAGTATCTATGCACCCACTACAGGAGCACCTCAATACATAAGACAAATGCTAACAGCTAACAAAGAGATAATCAACAGTAACACAATAAGAGTGGGGGACTTTAACATCCCACTTACACCAATGGACAGATCATCCAGACAGAAAATTAATAAGGAAACACAAGTTTTAATGACACAATAGACCAGATAGATTTAATTGATATTTATAGGACATACCATCCAAAAAACAACAGATTACATTTTCTTCTCAAGTGCACATGGAACATTCTCCAGGATAGATCATACATTGGGCTACAAATCCAGCCCTGGTAAACTTAAGAAAATTTAAATCATATCAAGCATCTTTTATGACCACAATGCTATAAGATTAGATATCAATTATAGGAAAAAACTATAAAAATCACAAACATACGGAGGTTAAACAATACACTGCTAAACAACCAAGAGATCATTGATGAAATCAAAGAGGAAATCAAAAAATATCTAGAGACAAATGACAATGAAAACTCAGCCATCCAAAACCTGTGGGTTGCAGCAAAATCATATGTAAGAGGGAAGTTTATAGCAATACAATCCCATCTCAAGAAACCAGAAAGATCCCAAATAAACAATCTAACCTTACACCTAAAGAAACTAGAGAAAGAACAAACAAAACCCAAAGCTAGTAGAAGGAAAGAAATCATAAAAATCAGAGCAGAAATAAATGAAATAGAAACAAAGAAAACAATAACAAAGATCAATAAAACTAAAAGCTGGTTCTTTGAGAAGATAAACAAAATTGATAACCCTTTAGCCAGACTCATCAAGAAAAAGAGGGAGAGGAATCAAATCCATAAAATTAGAAATGAAACAGAATTTACAACAGACACTGCAGAAATAAAAAGCATCATAAGAGACTACTACAAGCAAGTCCTTAAAAAAAACCCTATCAGTGAGTGGCAAGTGAAAGCAAGCTCAGGGATCCCCCCACTAATGCTGTATTATGATGAGTTATATAATTATTATTTCATTATATACTACAATGTAATAATAATGGAAATAAAGTACACAATAAATGTAAAAAAAAGATAGAAAAAGACTACATTGTATTGGAATCAGTATAAATAAATCAATCAATGCAACAAAATAAAGTCCAAAAGTCGGCCTTCAGTCTTGATTTTCAACACAAGCACCAAGGTAAGGACAGTGAGGAAAGAGGAGAATCTTCAAGGTGTTGGAATAACAGGGTATCTTTACAGAAAAAAAAAAAAAAAATGCATCAGCTCGTACCTCATACCATAAAGAAAATGTGAATAGAGTTGAATCTCTGACCAAAACATAAATTCTAAGAGTTTCAACATTCTAGAGAAGACTTAGAAGACATTTAACATTTTAGACAAGTATTTTTTAGACACCTTAACAAAAGCACTAAAGCACAAAATGAAAAATGCTAAATGGTATTTCATCAAAATTAAAAACATCTGCTCATTGTGAAATGCCATTGCCTAAATGAAAACACTAACCTAGACTGGGAGAAGATATTTGCAATGCACATAATCCAACAAAGGTATCTTAACCAGAATATATAAGGAACTTCTACAATCTCATGATTTTTCAAAGGCAAACCAAGTAAACATACCAGAATAGACACTTCCAAAAGGAAATATACAAATGCCTAATTAGCAAATGAGAAAATGCTCAACATCCAATAATCAGGAAAAAAAAAAAAAGAAAATCACTTTACACAAAACTTGAATGGCTAGAGTTAAAAAGACTGATACATGAAATGTTGGTAAGGATGTGGAGCAAATGGAACACACACATTGCTTGTGGGAGAGTAAAATGTTACAACCACTTTTGAAAATAGAAAAATTATATATATAATTTTTATTATTTGTATCATTTTATATATTTTATATATTATATATTATGTGTATAATATCCCAGAAATTCACCCTAGAAAAATAAAAATAGAAGCCCACAAAAATAGTGGTATAATAATGTTGAAGGCAGTTTTATTCACAGTGCCTAAAAGATTTAAACAATCAATACATTCTTAGGTAAACAGACAAATTCTGATATGGCCATGAAATGGAATACTACTCAGCAGTAAAAACAAACAAACAAAAAATGCACTACCAACACACGATAACAGAAATATGACTTAATCTCAAAAATATTTTTGAGTAAAAAAAGCCAAATACAAAAGAGAACATACTATATACTTCCATTTATAAGAAGTCCTGGAAAAGGCAAAACTAATCTATGGTGAAAAAATGAAATGATGATTACCTATCAGGGTCTGGAGATTGACTGTGAAAAGCCATAAAGGAAGTTAATGAGGTGATAAAATCATTCTATACTTTAATTTGGTTGGTTATTACAAAGGTGTACATATTTTTCAAAACTCTTTGAATTCTACAATTTGAAATATGAAAGCTTTGCTTCATGTAAATTAATTTAAAAAGATAACCAGAAAAGAAATGAAAAGGAAGAACTATGAGGAGCATCAGACTGTATTTTACTATAAAAAATTCTCATTATGATGTTTTGACCTTCTTTCTGGCTGGGGAGAGACTACCCCTCCCAGGATGAGACTTCCTAATTCTTAGCATTAGCAAAAGACACATCTGGAAGTTGGTTTTGATATAAAAACTAACCAGAGTTATAAACAGTCCAGAGCCACACCTCCTCTATTTGGCCCACACATGCCAGGAGATAATACTACTCTCCCTTAGTCATCTAAGAGCCAGGTGCCAGGCAACTAAGTATAGCCCCCTATAGACAAAAGTGCAATGAAATTACTCAAACTAGCCAATCCTAAACTGTTTAATTTTCCCGGATTTGCCTTTCCTGCAGAAAACCCAAAAAATGCAGTGGCCTAAATATTCCTTTTGTTCCTGTCTTCTGCATCCTGAACACCCTGGTGTTTTTCCCATGTGGTTATACATGGCATATCATGCCTTCTCTCTATATAATCTGTGAGTATAATAAACGTTTTCCTGAGCCTCTCTTCTGTCTTTTCTTGTGGCCTCATATGAATGATCAAAATACAGCCAAATCAGATTACAAAACATAATATAAATGCTGAATAATTAAATCAGTGTGATACTAAAATAGATAATCTTTTGAACAAAATACATATTCTAGATATACACTTACATATGGAAACAATGTGTGTAAAAATAAACGTTGTAATACATGGTTTGGAGGAAATTGGTAGCAATCTGGAAAACAAATAAAGCTATATCCCTACCTCAAACCATATACCATTACATATTACAAAGATTCATAAAATTGACTATGTGAAAAATTTTTAAATCTTCATTAAAAAATACCCTATGCAAGGTCAAAGACAAATGACAAGTTGAAGGTACACAATTCTCGTGACAGAAAGGGATCTAGTATTTTCAACATATAAAATTCTCATAGAAGTCAGGAACAAAAGACAAAGAGCTTAATATGGAATAGGGGAAAAAACATGAACAGACAATTCAGAGAATAAGAAATATGAATTGTCCTTAAAACATGAAAGGATGCTCAATCTCACACATAATAAGAGAATAGCAAATTGAAACTACACTGAAACACCACTTCCTTTTAGATTATAACACACTCTTTCCACTTTATGGTTAGGTGTTATAACTTGTGGGAAAAGCAACATTTCAAATGTACATGTCCTTTGACTCAGCATTGCCACTTCTGGAAACAATCCTACACAACACACACACACACACACAAGCACACATCAAGCAATACATGTGCAAATTTATTGATTGCAAGATTGTTTGCAATAGCCGAATTCTGAAAACAACTCAGTGGACAACTATGGTGAACTAGTGAAATTACCCACATTTCATTCACAGAATGGAATATAGTATAGCTATTAAGAACTGATAAGGAATATCACTATGCACTGCAAAGACCTCTGGGATATATCAAGTGGAAAAAAGCAAATGACAGAGCAATGTATAGTATGTTATCTTTTATGTAAAATGGGAAGAAATATGATCATTCAAGTTTATTTGTATTTGCATAAAGAAAAAATGGAAGAATACATAAATAATACTAGTAAAATCTGTTCTCACTTCAGCAGCACATGTATTTTCAGTATTCAAATTGGAACTATATAGAAAAGATTAGTGTAACCCTTGCACAAGTATGCCACACAAATTCATGAAGTGTTTCATAGTTTGGGGAAGGAAAGGAACATTCACATTCATGTAGCTAAAAAGTCCTCAAACTGAATCAACCAAAAGATTATAATGAGATGTATTATAATCATATTGCCACAAGTCAAGGACAAAAAGAATTTTGAAATAAGTGAGAGAAAATCAACTCTTCACATATAAGGGAGTCCTCATAAGACTATCAGTGGATTTCTCAGCAGAAAATTTGCAGGCCCTGTGATGAGATGATATATTCAAAGTACTGCAAGTAAAATACTGCCATCCAAGAATGCTATACTCGGCAATATTACCTGCAAAATGGAGGTGAGATTAAAAATCATTCCTGGACAAACAAGAACTTAGGGAGTTTGGCACCACTAGACCTACCTTACAAGAAATACTTAAGAGAGTTCTTCAAGCGGAAAGAAAAACATACTTAAACAGCAGCATGAAAGCATCTGAAAGTCTGAATCTCATTTATGAAGCTAAATATATAGATATATTTAGATTAAACTGATTGTAATGATGATGTGTAAGTTACTTTTAACTCTAATATAAAAGTTAAAAATGTGTTAATGGATACAAAATACAAAGATAAGCAAACTGGAGTATAAGAACACAAAGTGTTTGGGGTGGAATAAAAGTGTAGTATTTTAGTATGGGATTAAAGTTAAGCTACTTTAACTTAAAATAGAATGTTACAACTATAAGATAATTATGCAAGCCTTGAGTTAACCCCAAAGGAAGAAGCATACAATAGATACCAGGAAGACACAGAGAAAACAATCAAAACAAATTACTGAATAAAATCAGCAAAGAGCAAAGAAAAACAACAAGAGAGGAAGAGAGGGACAAAACAACAGCAAAATACACAGAAAATAATTAATAAAATGTCAATAGTAAGTCTTCACATTATAATTTTCTTAAATGTAAATGAATTAATCACAAGAATCAGAAGGCACAGAATGACTGAATGGATTTAGAAAAAAAGTGTTCCAGAAATATGCTGTCTACAAGAGACTCACTTTATTTTTTTAAATTTATTATTATTTTTAATTGAATTATAGTTGATTTACAATGTGTTATTTTTTGCTGTACAGCAAAGTGACTCAGTTATACACATATAGACATTCTTTTTTATATTCTTTTTTTAAGCTCTTTATTGGAATATAATTGTTTTACACTGTTGTGCCAGTTATTGCCATACAGCAAAGTGAATCAGCTGTATTTATACATATATCCCCATATCCCCTCCATCCCCCAACTCTTAACACAGGCTGAAAGTTAAGGAATGGAAACTGATATATCATGCAAAGGGTAACCTAAAGAAAGCAGGTATGGCTATATGAAAAAAAAAAAGATTTTGAGTCTAAAACTGTCTCTAGAGAAAAAGAAGTTTATTATATAGAGATAAAAGGGTCAATTCAACAGGAAGAAGTAACAGTTATAAATATATATGTTCCTTATTTCAGAACATCTAAATATATAAAGCAAATATTGACCGGCTTGGAGGTAGAATTTCTCAATATGGTAAGAGTAAGGGACCTCAAATGTCCCACTTACAATAATAGATAGAATATCTAGACAGAAAATCAATTTTAGTAACCCAGCTGGCTTGAATAACACTATAGACCAAGTATACTTAGGAGAAAAAAACTTACCACCAAAAGTAAAATACTCATTCTTCTCAAGCACACACAGAATATTCTTCAGGATAGATCAAATATTATGCCACAAGACAGTCTTAGCAAATGTAAGAACACCAAGACCATTCCAAGTATCTTCTCTGACCACATTGGAATAAACCAGAAATCAGTTAACAGCAAGGAAACTGGAAAATGCACAAATACCTAGAAATAAAACAACACACTTGAAGGAAAGATGGCAGCCAAGTAGAAGGATGTGCAGTGCATCTCTCTCCACAGATGCATCAGGAATACATCAAAAGATGCAGTAATTCCCACAGAAAACCAGATGAACACTAGCAGAAGACCTTGGATGCCAGAAAGGACTACAAAGATCCTGGCATAACTGAGTAGGATGGAAAAAAAGGAAAAGAAAGGAGAAAGAGGAAGAGGAAAAAAAGGGATGAGTCCTGAACCCTGGGGTGGGGGGAGCTGAAAAAGAAGAGAGATTACCCAATTTGGGAAATCCCCCCATATCTGATGGGGAAAGCCTCTCTCCAAAGGGTAATTTGATTGGATCAGAAGGGAGACACTTAGGACTGTCCAAAGAGAGTGAAGCAGCTGATCTGTGGCAGATCGGAAAGTGAGAAACACGCAGAGGGTCCATCCACGGCCCTGCATGTCCAGGACTGAAACATGGGTTCACAGCAGTACAGGGAGTATGAGAGCTGGAATGTGGGGACCAGAGAACTGGCCCAGGGTGAGAACCATTGTTGGCTATGGAGAGATGGACTGAGGTGACGGGAGGGAA